>NC_092243.1:87500-205000 GCF_036320965.1 Panulirus ornatus
GCCTTCTCCAGATCCATAAATGCTACATACAAATCCATTTGCTTTTCTAAGTATTTCTCACATACATTCTTCAAAGCAAATACCTGATCCACACATCCTCTACCACTTCTGAAACCACACTGCTCTTCCCCAATCTGATGCTCTGTACATGCCTTCACCCTCTCAATCAATACCCTCCCATATAATTTGCCAGGAATACTCAACAAACTTATACCTCTGTAATGTATATATATATATATATATGTGTGTGTGTGTGTGTATGTGTGTGTGTGTGTGTGTGTGTGTATGAGTGGATGGGCCATTCTTCTTCTGTTTCCTGGCGCTACCTCGCTGACGCGAGAAACAAAGATCATGTATAACAAATAATACACACACACACACACACACACACACACACACACACACACACACACACACACACACACACACACAGAGTTTTTACTGTCGTATCCATTTCAGATTGGCATATATAGAAACATCTTAAAGGAGAGAGAGAGAGAGAGAGAGAGAGAGAGAGAGAGAGAGAGAGAGAGAGAGAGAGAGAGAGAGAGAGAGAGAGAGAGAGAGAGAGAGATCGGGAGGGGGGAGGGGGAGGGGTTGTCAACAGCTCAGCTGCCAGAAGGGACCAATATCGGCTTCCAATGTCCTGCTGGGGATGATCAGCCATATTACATATTTTACGACTGAGCCATCAACAGTTTTCGTGGTGGCTCTGAAGAACGTCTGCTACTGGGGTATATATAGCTTAAAAAACATGAAGTGAATATATATATATATATATATATATATATATATATATATATATATATATATATATTTCTTCTTTTTTGCTTTGTCGCTGTCTCCCGCGTTTGCGAGGTAGCGCAAGGAAACAGACGAAAGAAATGGCCCAACCCACCCCCATACACATGTATATACATACGTCCACACACGCAAATATACATACCTACACAGCTTTCCATGGTTTACCCCAGACGCTTCACATGCCCTGATTCAATCCACTGACAGCACGTCAACCCCGGTATACCACATCGATCCAATTCACTCTATTCCTTGCCCTCCTTTCACCCTCCTGCATGTTCAGGCCCCGATCGCACAAAATCTTTTTCACTCCATCTTTCCACCTCCAATTTGGTCTCCCTCTTCTCCTCGTTCCCTCCACCTCCGACACATATATCCTCTTGGTCAATCTTTCCTCACTCATTCTCTCCATGTGCCCAAACCATTTCAAAACACCCTCTTCTGCTCTCTCAACCACGCTCTTTTTATTTCCACACATCTGGGGATAGGGGATTAAGAATACTTCCCGCGTATTCCCTGCGTGTCGTAGAAGGCGACTAAAAGGGGAGGGAGCGGGAGGCTGGAAATCCTCCCCTCTCGTTTTTTTTAATTTTCCAAAAGAAGGAATTGAGGGGTGGCCAGGTGAGGATATTCCACAAAGGCCCAGTCCTCTGTTCTTAAACGCTACCTCGCTAATGCGGGAAATGGCGAATAGTTTAAAAGAAAAAAAGATATATATATATATATATATATATATATATATATATATATATATATATATATATATATATATATATATATATGTATATTGGAAAGGATCACAATTTTGCGCGTGATCAAGATATTCCTATGAGTCCACGGGGAAAATGAAACACGAAAAGTTCCCAAGTGCACTTTCGTGTAATAATCACATCATCAGGGGAGACACAAGAGAGAAATATATAAGTCATTTGATATACAACGAAGAGACGAAGCTAGGACGCCATTACGTAAACATGCGGTTGTCCAAGACATATCTTGGACAATCATATGGTTTGGAAGTATGTAAGACCATTTACTGAATCAAATTTTTTTTGTACACTGAATTTAGAATGGGCTTCCTTTTCATTATGATTTATGAGTGGAAATCATTTTGATGAAAATGCAAGAGAAAAGTTAAAGGTAAGAAGATTTTTTTAATTGAATAGTGAGAAGACGCATTTTTCAGCAATTACCTGCGTCTGTAAATCTTATTTTTACCAATAGCTGTAAATGCGATCGGATAGAGATCAATACAAGAAGACTGTCAATCTCAACTAGACAGTTCTGTCAGTAAAGAGAAGAGTGTGATTCATTAGAATTTTGAAAAAAGTCCTAGTGCTGTGTGATAGTTCGCCCGTTCATCTGAATGGTGCAGCGAAGATGTTGTAAAGATGACCTTTCCTCCAGCTGATCCCTAAAATAATCCAAGTCAGGGTCAAGGCAGGCCACATGGCTCCGAGGCTAGTACTTATAATAACTGATAATGACATTAGTAATAATGATAATGATGAAATGATAATGATATTGATAATCATACTAATAGAAATAATAATGATAATAATAATAATAATAATAATAATAATAATAATAATAATAATAATAATAATAGTGATAATAATGATAATGATGATGATAACAATGATAATGATAATAATAATGATAATAGTAATAATAATAATGATAATAATAATAATGATAATAATAATAATGATATATTTTTTTATTTTTTTTTTTATTATACTTTGTCGCTGTCTCCCGCGTTTGCGAGGTAGCGCAAGGAAACAGACGAAAGAAATGGCCCAACCCACCCCCCCCATACACATGTATATACATACGTCCACACACGCAAATATACATACCTACACAGCTTTCCATGGTTTACCCCAGACGCTTCACATGCCTTGATTCAATCCACTGACAGCACGTCAACCCCGGTATACCACATCGATCCAATTCACTCTATTCCTTGCCCTCCTTTCACCTTCCTGCATGTTCAGGCCCCGATCACACAAAATCTTTTTCACTCCATCTTTCCACCTCCAATTTGGTCTCCCTCTTCTCCTCGTTCCCTCCACCTCCGACACATATATCCTCTTGGTCAATCTTTCCTCACTCATTCTCTCCATGTGCCCAAACCACTTCAAAACACCCTCTTCTGCTCTCTCAACCACGCTCTTTTTATTTCCACACATCTCTCTTACCCTTACGTTACTCATTCGATCAAACCACCTCACACCACACATTGTCCTCAAACATCTCATTTCCAGCACATCCATCCTCCTGCGCACAACTCTATCCATAGCCCACGCCTCGCAACCATACAACATTGTTGGAACCACAATTCCTTCAAACATACCCATTTTTGCTTTCCGAGATAATGTTCTCGACTTCCACACATTCTTCAAGGCCCCCAGAATTTTCGCCCCTTCCCCCACCCTATGATCCACTTCCGCTTCCATGGTTCCATCCGCTGCCAGATCCACTCCCAGATATCTAAAACACTTCACTTCCTCCAGTTTTGCTCCATTCAAACTCACCTCCCAATTGACTTGACCCTCAACCCTACTGTACCTAATAACCTTGCTCTTATTCACATTTACTCTTAACTTTCTTCTTCCACACACTTTACCAAACTCAGTCACCAGCTTCTGCAGTTTCTCACATGAATCAGCCACCAGCGCTGTATCATCAGCGAACAACAACTGACTCACTTCCCAAGCTCTCTCATCCCCAACAGACTTCATACTTGCCCCTCTTTCCAAAACTCTTGCATTCACCTCCCTAACAACCCCATCCATAAACAAATTAAACAACCATGGAGACATCACACACCCCTGCCGCAAACCTACATTCACTGAGAACCAATCACTTTCCTCTCTTCCTACACGTACACATGCCTTACATCCTCGATAAAAACTTTTCACTGCTTCTAACAACTTTCCTCCCACACCATATATTCTTAATACCTTCCTCAGAGCATCTCTATCAACTCTATCATATGCCTTCTCCAGATCCATAAATGCTACATACAAATCCATTTGCTTTTCTAAGTATTTCTCACATACATTCTTCAAAGCAAACACCTGATCCACACATCCTCTACCACTTCTGAAACCACACTGCTCTTCCCCAATCTGATGCTCTGTACATGCCTTCACCCTCTCAATAATGATAATAATAATAATAATAATAATAATAATGATAATAATAATAATAATAATAATAATAATAATAATAATAATAATAATAATAATAATGATAATGATAATAATAACAATGATAGTAATGATAATGATAATGATAATGATAATAATAATAATAATAATGATAATAATAATAATAATAATAATAATAATAATGATAATAATAATAATAATGATAATAATAGTATTAATGATAATACTGATAATGATAATGATAACAATAATATAATGATAATAATAATGATACTATTACTATTCTATTACTACTACTACTACTACTACTACTGATGATAATGAAAATAATGATGATAATGATAATGATAAAAGGAACACAAAGAAATTCAGCAACGCCAATTGGGTGCCTTCGAAAGATATTAGAAACTTACTGATTAGTTTGGCAAAATATGTAAAGCATACAGATAATTCAAGGCGAAACCCGTAATTATTGTAAGTCGTAGACTAAAAGTAAATATTTATCATGTCTATTCCTAAGCATATCTAGAGTACTGCTTTCAACCACTTTAATTGGCAAATCATTCTATTTGTTAATGATTCTGTTGAAGAAAAAGTAATTTATCTTTTTTGGACGTAAAACATTCACCCACAAGTTTTCATTCTTTACGACGCGTGATATCAGACGGATCCACTCTTAAGTAGCTCGTTAGATCAAGATTAAAAAAATCTATGATAATTTTAAATACTTGTTTAAGATCACCTATTAACCTTCTCTTTTCTAAGCTAAATTGATTCAAACCGTTTAGGCCGCTCGACGCCACACTCTGCATTCTATGTTTATTTTTCAAGGAGGGTGACCAAAACTGAACTCAGCATTGAAAATGGGGACGGACCAATGAATTTTAAGGAGTAAGGATAATTTTCCTAGACCAAATACGAAATACCAACAGATGTTTAAATCCAAGATTCTTGATCACTCTCTTCACTGTTTCTATGCACTGCTTACTTGCTTTTGAGTCACCAGAGATAATTATGCATAAGTTTTACTTTTAGTTATTTATCTTTTTGCAGTTTGTTATGTATTTGTTCAAAAAAGTTTTGAAAGGACTTTGCATCAGATTCTTTCAAGTCATCATCCTCAAAGTCAAGGGAGCTCAGATCGATTCAGTCAAACATTGAAGAGTACTTTGAGAATATATTGTGAAGAACTTGGAATTGATTGGGATGAGGTTGTCCCGTTAACTGTTTGCTTTGAGACGTTATGCAGGAGTCAACGTGATGTATAGCCCGTTTGAGCTTGTTTTTGGTCATGATGTGAGGGGGGGGGGCATTGAATATGTTGAAGTAAAAGTGAATTTGTGAAGGCTCATGTTGTGTACTTAAGTTAAATTGTGGAACAAGGAAGTATATGACTGGTTCCTTCAAACAGATAACAGTTGTTGAAATTCCTTGGAATGAGTGGTTGTTACTGAAGGTTTTGTAAAAAGAAAAAAAAATTCCACTGATGCGTTACCATGAACGAAACTTTGAAATATGGTAAAATATGTGTGGGATGACTACTATCATAACTTTTGTTAAGATAAAACTAGTCATAATCAGTGCTCTAATTTCATGTTCTCCAGATTATGAAAAAGAAATAACTTATATGTGAACGCTAGTACTGGTACTGTTGAGAAGGAAACTGTGGCTTCGATTTTGAGTTTACAGAATTATGATGGTATTTGAGAGACTTAGGAAAACCCACTTCAGTGTTTACGGATGATAATCCTCTAATCTTTTTGTACAACATGAAGAATTCTAATCAGCGGTTAATCCGTTGGAGACTATTTTACAAGATTAAGTTATTCAATTTGTAAGATGGAAAAAGAATATTAAAGCTGATGCATTGTCCCGCATGCCCGTTAGTCAACCTGAGGGATGACTTATCATGCTTTTTTGTGGAGGGGGATGTTATGTATTTCCTGTTTTCATAACCTTCAAAAAGAAATGTTTTTGTTTTGCACAGTGTCCCTTAATATACCATTACGTTTTCTTTTATAGATTCGAAGAATAAGTCTTCTATTTTCTAATTATGTCGTTGACAGTATTTTTGTACATAGATTATTTTTGAACTATTGTAGAATTACAGTTATTACTTTTCTGTATAAAAAAGTACTTGTTATTTTAATGCAATGATTTTAGGAGCTGGAGTTACATTGCCGGAACACAGATTGGCTTTCTCGGCTCCTTGCTTGCTAGGCAAGTGGACCCGCGCTCTGGTTTCTCTATGTAATCAGGTTGTATTTACCCTACTTGTAGTCATCTGTCCTTAATCAATTGTTGAGTCGAAGGTTAAGGATATAGGCATTATTTACAGAAAGAGGAGAGCAGTATTTATGAGTAGACGTAAATTTCAGACTTAATGAGAATAAATGTTTCGGTGGCTAGTCCGCCACGGCGGCGTCCATCTTGTGTTTGGATCATAATTTGTATTTCTGTTATTACTTGCAATATGTTGTTTTGTTGATTGTTTCAAGTGTATTTGTGATCCTGACCTATATACTTAGAGAAATGTGATAAGTATGAATTTGATTTTGATGTTTAGAGATGTCACTCATGACTAACCTAGAAGTAGCGGCGTCTACATAACCCACCTAGAAGTAGCGGCGTCTACGTAACCTACCTAGAGGTAGCGGCGTCTACATAACCTACCTAGAAGTAGAGGCGTCTACGTAACCTACCTAGAGGTAGCGGCGTCTACATGACCTACCTAGAAGTAGCGGTGTCTACATAACCTACCTAGAAGTAGCAGCGTTTACGTAACCTACCTAGAAGTAGCGGTGTCTACGTAACCTACCTAGAGGTAGCGGCGTCTACATATCCTATCTAGAGGTAGCGGCGTCTACATAACTAGTAAATCAACCGAAAGTTGTCTCAGGACATACTCCTGGGCTAATGTGTTAAGGGGTCGAGACCAACAATAGTCGCGGGCGGTTGGGATCGTGACAAGGTCAATACAATTCATACTGTAACTTTGCTTTTTCGGTTTTAATATCGATTTGTAAAACTTGGCACTTATCGATATCAAAATTCATTCGCCACCTATGAGCCCATCCATCATTTTAAGTCAGTTTGAAGCTGCAGAGGCGCAATTTCATTTCTAGATTTACTTCCCAACTTACAATCCAAGAATTTTGGTATATTACAGTGCAACCCAACATCAGTATCATCATCTTATATGAAAAAAGAGAACTTGGTCCCATGACCGATCTTTGGAGAACACTACTTATTACGTCTAACATTTATAAAGTTTAACCATTAGTTACAACTCCTTGTTTACGACCTGTCAGCCAATTTCCTATCCACTGAAGTACAACCCCGTCAGTACCATGTGACAATTTTTGCTTGCAGCATTTAATGCGGAACCTTACCGAATATTTTCTGAAATTCTAGATAGATGACATCAACTTTGATTTGTCATGCATATTGATTTTATCATAAAAGAAATCAAGCAAGTGTGTCAGGCATGAGCAATTTCATCGAAAACCATTTGGTGAATCATTCATAATGTGGTGGTCCTCTTAATAGTTTACAATCTGCTTCGAATTATGTTTTCCATAAGGTTTCCAACTACAAACGTATTAAAGCTAATTGGACGATGATTTCTGGGCTGTGACTTACTAAATTTTTTCACTTGGCAAAATTTCATTTATCTTGAAGTTTTCATGAAATAAGTTTTATTTTTCGCCTCTTTCATTGTCCTCGGATAAAACTCATCGAAGTCTGCCGTTTTATTTACTCATATTTCTATACTGCTCATGGTATGTCTTCAGCTTTTATGTAAGTTTGTTGCAGACCATCTCTCTTATCCTTGAAATGAGTTTTGATATCTTCCACTATTATAACTAACCTCGAAGGAATTCAGTAGTCTGTTACTGTTTTGAATTCCTTTGTATTCCTTTCTACAATAGTAATGATAATAATGATGGTAATGATAACAATGATAATAATAATGGTAATGGGTAAAGTTGTATGAAGATGAGGTTATGATAAAAGTCATAGTGAACCTAACCTCGTGAAGATGAGGGTATAATAAAAATTACAGTGAACCTAAGTGAAGATGAGGGTATGATAGAAATTATAGTGAATCTAACAGTAGTGAAGATAAGGGTACTGTGAAGCTGAGAATATAGAGAAAATAATAGTGAACTTAGCTGAATGAAGGTAAGGGTACCATGAAGATGAGGGTATAATGAAAATTATAGTGATCCTAGATTAGTGAAGATTAGGGTACAGTGAAGATTATGGTGTAAACATTAGAGAAGATAAGAATATTGTAAAGATGGTGTGATGAAAAGTATAGTGAACCTGATGAGTGAAGACAAGGGTACTTTGAATGTAAGCTTATATTGATAATTATAGTGAACGTAGCGTAGTAAATATTAGTGTATATGAAAATGTGCTTAGTGAATATCATGATGAACCAAGCTGAAAAGACAAGGATGCATTGAAGATTATAGTATACCTAGGTTAGTGTAGATAAGAGTTTTGTGAAGATGAGGATGTGATGAAGATTATATATAGTGAACGTCCCACAGTGACAATAAATGTACTGTGAAGATGAGGGTGTAGTGAATAAAAGCATAGTAAAAACAGAATAATCCAAGCTAAATCGAAGGTCAGTCCCGAGCTATTGTTAAGATACGGGAATTGTGAAAATGCGGGTATTGTGAAAAAGAATAGAGCGAACACAGAATGATTTAGACTAAGTTAGGCCGTCCGCAGGATGGCATTGAAACAAACTTAGTGAAGATAAATGCTGGCTACATCGTTGACACCATACCTGGGAGCCTGGATGCACTGCGGTTACCATACCCGGGAGGTTGGCTTCACTGCCGGGACTAAACCTAGGAGACGGTCGGCACCACACCCGGGAGGAAGACCACGGTACAATTTGTGTCTGCAGACGGAGAGTGTACCTCCTCTCCCCTGCCACATCTTTTTCAGCTGCTGAATAGCTGGAACGTAGGAGCAGTTGGCCACAGATTTCCCTATGGAGCGTCATCGGCCTCCTATCCCTCCAGAGACACTACCAATCAATACCTTAGTTCCCAAGGAAATATTAAGCATCTGACTTTGAGTTCATAGCATGGCATCAAGCATCTTCCAAAGAAAAGAGGTCGATAGAAATAGAACGATTTTGAGCATGTGCCAGGCTAAATATACAGTGATGATCCTCCTCAAGGCTGATCCTAAATTGCTGATATTGTTGTTCCACATTTTCTTAACAGCTAACGATCACTCACTATTCCTCCAGAGTCTCTCTCCCTCTTCATCCAACTTAATCATTCGAAGTGAAATTCAAATTTACCAAACCAATCTCTGATTGTCATAGAAAATCTTGAATAGGTGATAAAGGAAAAAGACCACTTCCCTGCGTGTCATAGAAGGCGACTAAAAGGGGCAGAAGCGCGAGGCTAGAAATCCTTCCCTCCCGTCTTATTTTTCCAAAAGAGGGGACAGAGAAGGTGGCCAGGTGAGGAATTTCCCCTCTAAGGCTGTTATCTCTTCTGTTACGCAACCTCGCTAACGTGGGAAATGGCATATATATATATATATATATATATATATATATATATATATATATATATATATATATATATATATATATATATATATATATATATATATATATATATATATATATATATATATATATATATATATTTATTCTTTTTTCTTTCATACTATTTGCCATTTCCCGCGATAGCGAGGTAGCGTTAAGAACTGGGCCTTTGAGAGAATATCCTCACCTGGACCCCTTCTCTGTTCCTTCTTTTGGAATATATATATATATATATATATATATATATATATATATATATATATATATATATATATATATATATATATATATATATATATCCGTGGGGATAGGGGAGAAAGAATACTTCCCACGTATTCCCTGCGTGTCGTAGAAGGCGACTAAAAGGGAAGGAAGCGGGGTGGCTGGAAGTCCTCCCCTCTCGTTTTTTTTTTTTAATTTTCCAAAAGAAGGAACAGAGAAGGGGGCCAGGTGAGGATATTCCCTCGAAGGCCCAGTCCTCTGTTCTTAACGCTACCTCGCTATCGCGGGATATGGCGAATAGTATGAAAGAAAAAGAATATATATATATATATATATATATATATATATATATATATATATATATATATATATATATATATATATATATATATATATATATATATATATATATATATATATTTATATATATATATATATATATATATATATATATATATATATATATATATATATATATATATATATATATATATATATATATATACATATATATATATATATCTTTATATATATATATATATATATATATATATATATATATATATATATATATATATATATATATATATATATATATTTATATATTTTTTTTTTTTATTATACTTTGTCGCTGTCTCCCGCGTTTGCGAGGTAGCGCAAGGAAACAGACGAAAGAAATGGCCCAACCCCCCCCCCCCCATACACATGTATATACATACGTCCACACACGCAAATATACATACCTACACAGCTTTCCATGGTTTACCCCAGACGCTTCACATGCCTTGATTCAATCCACTGACAGCACGTCAACCCCGGTATACCACATCGCTCCAGTTCACTCTATTCCTTGCCCTCCTTTCACCCTCCTCCATGTTCAGGCCCCGATCACACAAAATCTTTTTCACTCCATCTTTCCACCTCCAATTTGGTCTCCCTCTTCTCCTTGTTCCCTCCACCTCCGACACATATATCCTCTTGGTCAATCTTTCCTCACTCATCCTCTCCATGTGCCCAAACCACTTCAAAACACCCTCTTCTGCTCTCTCAACCACGCTCTTTTTATTTCCACACATCTCTCTTACCCTTACGTTACTCACTCGATCAAACCACCTCACACCACACATTGTCCTCAAACATCTCATTTCCAGCACATCCATCCTCCTGCGCACAACTCTATCCATAGCCCACGCCTCGCAACCATACAACATTGTTGGAACCACTATTCCTTCAAACATACCCATTTTTGCTTTCCGAGATAATGTTCTCGACTTCCACACATTCTTCAAGGCCCCCAGGATTTTCGCCCCCTCCCCCACCCTATGATCCACTTCCGCTTCCATGGTTCCATCCGCTGCCAGATCCACTCCCAGATATCTAAAACACTTCACTTCCTCCAGTTTTTCTCCATTCAAACTCACCTCCCAATTGACTGAGTTTGGTAAAGTGTGTGAAAGAAGAAAGTTAAGAGTAAATGTGAATAAGAGCAAGGTTATTAGGTATAGTAGGGTTGAGGGTCAAGTCAATTGGGAGGTAAGTTTCAATGGAGAAAAACTGGAGGAAGTAAAGTGTTTTAGATATCTGGGAGTGGATCTGGCAGCGGATGGAACCATGGAAGCGGAAGTGGATCATAGGGTGGGGGAGGGGGCCAAAATTCTGGGAGCCTTGAAGAATGTGTGGAAGTCAAGAACATTATGTCGGAAAGCAAAAATGGGTATGTTTGAAGGAATAGTGGTTCCAACAATGTTGTATGGTTGCGAGGCGTGGGCTATGGATAGAGTTGTGCGCAGGAGGATGGATGTGCTGGAAATGAGATGTTTGAGGACAATGTGTGGTGTGAGGTGGTTTGATCGAGTAAGTAACGTAAGGGTAAGAGAGATGTGTAGAAATAAAAAGAGCGTGGTTGAGAGAGCAGAAGAGGGTGTTTTGAAATGGTTTGGGCACATGGAGAGAATGAGTGAGGAAAGATTGACGAAGAGGATATATGTGTCGGAGGTGGAGGGAACGAGGAGAAGTGGGAGACCAAATTGGAGGTGGAAAGATGGAGTGAAAAAGATTTTGTGATCGGGGCCTGAACATGCAGGAGGGTGAAAGGAGGGCAAGGAATAGAGTGAATTGGATCGATGTGGTATACCGAGGTTGACGTGCTGTCAGTGGATTGAATCAGGGCATGTGAAGCGTCTGGAGCAAACCATGGAAACCTGTGTAGGTATGTATATTTGCGTGTGTGGACGTATGTATATACATGTGTATGGGGGTGGGTTGGGCCATTTCTTTCGTGTTTCCTTGCGCTACCTCGCAAACGCGGGAGACAGCGACAAAGCAAAAAAAAAAATATATATATATATATATATATATATATATATATATATATATATATATATATATATATATATATATATATATCCCTGGGGATAGGGGAGATAGGGGAGAAAGAATACTTCCCACGTATTCCCTGCGTGTCGTAGAAGGCGACTAAAAGGGGAGGGAGCGGGTGGCTGGAAATCCTCCCCTCTCGTTTTTTTTTGATTTTCCAAAAGAAGGAACAGAGAAGGGGGCCAGGTGAGGATTTTCCCTCTAAGGCCCAGTCCTCTGTTCTTAACGCTACCTCGCAAACGCGGGAAATGGCGAATAGTATAAAAAAAAAAAAAATATATATATATATATATATATATATATATATATATATATATATATATATATATATATATATATATATATATATATATATGAGATGTTTGAGGACAATTTGTGGTGTTAGGTGGTTTGATCGATTGAGTAATGAAAGGGTAAGAGAGATGTGTGGAGAGAATGAGTGAAGAAAGACTGATAAAGAGGATATATGTGTTAGAGGTGGAGGGAATGAGGAGAACTGGTAGACCAAATTAGAGGTGGAAGGATGGAGTGAAAAAGATTTTGAGCGATCGGGGCCTGAACATGCAGGAGGGTAAAAGGCGTGCAAGAGGAACAGAGTGCATTGGAACGATGTGGTATTCCGGGGTCGACGTGCTGTCAATGGATTGAACCAGGGATGTGAAGCGTCTGGGGTTAGCTGTTGTTTCGGTGCATTATACATGACAGCTACAGATTGAGTGTGAACGAATGTGGACTTTGTTGTCTTTCCCCAGCGCTACCTCGCGTGCGTGCCGGGGGAGGGGGGGGGGTGTCATTTCTTGTGTGGCGGGGTGGCGACGGGAATGAGTAAAGGCAGCAAGTATGAATCATGTACATGTGTATATATGTATATGTCTATGTATGTATATATATGTATACGTTGAAATGTATAGGTATGTATATTACATTATATACATTTGCTGTCTAAGAAAAGATTACAATTTTGTTTTATATGACCTCGACTGCTGGGCGCGTGCTCTAAAGAATATATTGAATAGAAATGCTGGAATCAGGTTTACTTACTATCGTCTGGTATCAGGCTACAAGCTTTATCATGCACGTCAAGCATAGTGATAAATGGTTATATTGAGTCGTGTATGTTGAGATATCATCTAAATATGGACGACTATATGATCCACAACCCACCATCTTTAAGTTCATTAGACACCCTCTTTAAGAATTATGGAGATAATTATTTATGTTGCATCTGTGGGAATCAATGGCTATGAGCAGCTAATGATCTTTAAGTCAGAAGCTGTAGAGACATGTCAAGTATACCTAGTCAAAATTCATTGCTAATCCTTACGTAATAAGCACCAAGATGGGCAATATGTGCATGTAGAGCCCAATCATAAACTTAAATCCTCCTACTATCGCCCAGTTGCTAGAATCAGCTTGCTGGATAATGTTGTACACGCCTGACTACCAAACACTCGATGACTAATGAACGCTACATCATAGCACCAACAGCACCTCAAAATCAGTGGAAAGGAAATATTACAGTCTGAACTGACCAGATTAATATACAACAGCAGGTCTGGGAAGAAGGCGCTGACCACAGAAAATCTACGGTGAGAATTATAACGCACACATAGCTCAGCAGTAGTACAGAGATCTGACACGGAGGTAGTAAGATCAGTATTATGGTAAAACTGATATGGATTCTAATGAATACATTTGAAAAAAGAAGAAAAAACTATCAATTGCATCTTTACCATTGTTAAGCCCACTGCAAGAAAGTAAAACCTGATGAGTGAATTCTACCGAGAGCCATTAACGTGGACAGTGTTACCATAATGATAAGAAGTGTTCCCATTATCGTCAGCAATGATAGTTTGTTATAAATTTCACGTATATTACTAAGTACTAGAATTGTTTTGAAGATCAGTATCTTGATTGATTAAAGGACACAATAGTATCATGTGATGAGTAAAGATCTGCTATGAGAACGGATATAGCAGTCAATGAAATAAACAACAGGAGTGATCGCAGTCCTGAACAAAAATGACGTAACACGATCGATAATTTCTCTAACATTAATTGCTTAATTTTCTTCAGAATTCAAGTGACTTCGCAAAGAGCAGTGAAACCATATTTCTCCAGTTCATTTCTCACAGAGTCCAATGTACCTCTAGTATGGAGGAGACCTTTAAACAAGTAATGCTGGGCGTAAATGTTGATCAGATGATCATGAAACAGAAGTGTGCACATTCAGGTCAGCATTGCTTGTGATAGGCAAACTAATGACATGTTGGGACAGGACCATGGACGTGGAGGCATGAAGTAATTCTTATAGGAATGGAACAACACCCTAATTCACAATTAGCATCGTTGATTTATTATTATGAAAGCTTTCATACACCATGATATGGTGCTTCGTTACAAATTGCATACGTTTAACTTGTGACTCCCCTAACGCCAACAGCAACGTTAAGGGTCAGGAAACGTTCATTGATTCGAAGTGATTTTCACTGTGATCTTGCTGGGAAAGAATGAATCATATAAGTGCCGCATCTTTCATATGCATAATGTAAATGAAGGTACAAGAATTCAAGATGGACTCAGTATACTCGAAAGCATCAAAAGTTGTCAGAGTTAAATCACTGATCATGCCTTACACTTGGAATAATCAAATGATTTACACTAAAAGGACATGACGTGTTCTTCAGACATATGAATTACCTGAAAGTAAAATAACGACAAACGAAAACTGAAAAATAATTGTGATATGCTACAATAACATATCAGAAACAACTGTAAACTTCAAACTAGTACCTAGAAATAGTCCATGAGTTTCCTTGTTTTGGTAACAAAGTGGATTTACGTTATGCACTTCTTTTTGATCAAGCGAACATTAATGGTAGTGTCCACCCGGTTGAGAGGTTACCTGTGGCAGGGGCGAGTGGAAAGGCTTGGGCTCAGGGGCTGGCTTGGCATTACCCAGATATATTGTTATTCAGACCATCATAAGTCGTGGCTCTACCAGGGAGGGAGACATTTGCAGACTTTATGAGGATTGTAAAGCGGACAACAGGAGAGGGGAGAGAACTAAGGAGAGAGGAAAATAGGGACCATCAGAGCAAGGAGTTAAATAAAGGAGAAAGGGAATGACAAGATCAGAGGGGGCCTGAGGAATAAGAGGGAAGAGAGAGCAACTATCAAAGGAATTTGATGTTCGGACCAAAGACAGATAATTAGATATAATGAATATCGTAGTTCCCAAATAATTTTACCAAAGATAAAGTAATAAGTAAAGTTACCTGTAAATGATATTGGTATAATGATAGGATGTGTCCTAATCGAAAGATATGTTTATATAGTACAGTGAACCTCTGAGGCATGGCTCGAACCCATACTACAAGTTATCCATCATACTAGACACAAATAATTCTGTGTGATCTCCTTCACTGAATAGTTTGGAATATAAATAACCACAATTTCAATTCCTCTGAAAATTAATCATCAAACTGTAAGGCCTACATTCGCCAAATTAATTGTCAGTTTGCGTGAACGGTTGCTATAAACTACAATTGCAACTATAAGGTTTCTCAAACAAAGGATTTACAAAGTAGGTTTCCAGTTCGCTTTCTCCAAACTAAGGATTTCCAGTGTGGTTTCTCCCACTACTGTTAACGATCAGCACTGTGTTTAACCTGAGTACGTGTGTAACCTCAAACATATACATATAGGGATGGTATTGCAGTAGAATTTATTAAAAAAGGGGGTGACTGTGTTGTTGACTGGTTGGTAAGGATATCTAATGTATGTATGCCTCATAGTGAAGTGCCTGAGGATTGGCAGAATGCTTGCATAATGCCAATGTACAAAGGCAAAGGGGAGAAAGGTGAGTATTCAAATTACAGAGGTATAAGTTTGTTGAGTACTCCTGGGAAATCATATGGGAGGGTATTAATTGAGAGGGTGAAAACATGTCCAAAGCATAAGATTGGCTAAGAGCAGTGTGGTTTAAGAAGTGGTAGAGGATGTGTGGATCAGGTGTTTGCTTTGAAGAATGTATGTGAGAAATACTTAGAAAAGCAAATGGATTTGTTTGTAGCATTTATGGATCTGGAGAAGGCATATGACAGAGTTGATATAGATGCTCCTTGGAAGGTATTAAGAATATATAGTGTGGGAGGCAGGTTGCTACAAGCAGTGAAAAGTTTTTATTGAGGATGTAAGGCATGTGTACGTGTAGGAAGAGAGGAAAGTGATTGGTTCTCAGTGAATGTCGGTTTGCGACAGGGGTGCATGATGTCTCCATGGTTGTTTAATTTATTTATGGATGGGGCTGTTAGGGAGGTGAATGCAAGAGTTTTGGAGAGGAGTAAGTATGCAGTCTGTTGTGGATGAGAGGGCTTGGGAAGTGAGTCAATTGTTGTTTGCTGATGATACAGCGCTGGTGGCTGATTCGGGTGAGAAACTGGTGACTGAGTTTAGTAAAGTGTGTGAAAGAAGAAAGCTGAGAGTAAATGTGAATAAGGGCAAGGTTATTAGGTAAAGTAGGGTTGAGGGACAAGTCAATTGGGAGGTAAGTTTGAATGGAGAAAAACTGGAGGAAGTGAAGTGTTTTAGATATCTGGGAATGGATTTGGCAGCGAATGGAACCATGGAGGCGGAAGTGAGTCACAGGGTGGGGGAAGGAGCAAAAGTTCTGGGAGCATTGAAAAAGTGTGTGGAAGTCGAGAACATTATCTCGGAAAGTAGAAATGGGTACGTTTGAAGGAACAGTGGTTCCAACAATGTTATATGGTTATGTTATATGTTATATGGTTGCGAGGCGTGGGCTGTAGATAGAGTTGTGCGGAAGAGGGTGGATGTGCTGGAAATGAGATGTTTGAGGATATGTGGTGTAAGGTGATTTGACTGAGTAAGCAATGAAAGGGTAAGAGAGATGTGTGGTAATGAAAAGAGTGTGGTTGAGAAATCAGAAGAGGGTGTCTTGAAATGATTTGGTCACATGGAGAGAATGAGTGAGGAAAGAGTGACAAAGAGGATACATGTGTCAGAGGTGGAGGGAACGAGGAGAACTGGGAGACAAAATTGGAGGTGGAAGGATAGAGTGAAAAAGATTTTGAGCGATCGGGGCCTGAACATGCAGGAGGGTGAAAGGCGTGCAAGGAATAGAGTGAATTGGAACGATGTGGTATACCGGGGTCGACGTGCTGTATATGGATTGAACCAGGGCATGTGAAGCATCTGGGGTAAACCATGGAAAGTTTTGTAGGGCCTGGATGTGGAAAGGGAGCTGTGGTTTCGGTGCATTATACATGACAGCTAGAGACCGGGTGTGAACGAATGTGGCCTTTGTTGTCTTTTCCTAGCGCTACCTCACGCGCATGCGGGGGGAGGGGGTTGTCATTTCATGTGTGGCGGGGATAGGGAGATAGGGGAGAAAGAATACTCCCCACGCATTCCGCACGTGTCGTAGAAGGCGACTGAAGGGGACGGGAGCAGGGGGGCTAGAAACCCTCCCCTCCTTGTATTTTAACTTTCTAAAAGGGAAACCAGAAGAATATATATATATATATATATATATGTATATATATATATATATATATATGTATATATATATATATATATATATATATATATATATATATATATTTTTTTTTTTTTTTTTTTTTTTTTTTATACTTTGTCGCTGTCTCCCGCGTTTGCGAGGTAGCGCAAGGAAACAGACGAAAGAAATGGCCCAACCCCCATACACACGTACATACACACGTCCACACACGCAAATATACATACCTACACAGCTTTCCATGGTTTACCCCAGACGCTTCACATGCCTTGATTCAATCCACTGACAGCACGTCAACCCCTGTATACCACATCGCTCCAATTCACTCTATTTCTTGCCCTCCTTTCACCCTCCTGCATGTTCAGGCCCCGATCACACAAAATCTTTTTCACTCCATCTTTCCACCTCCAATTTGGCCTCCCTCTTCTCCTCGTTCCCTCCACCTCCGACACATATATCCTCTTGGTCAATCTTTCCTCACTCATTCTCTCCATGTGCCCAAACCATTTCAAAACACCCTCTTCTGCTCTCTCAACCACGCTCTTTTTATTTCCACACATCTCTCTTACCCTTACGTTACTTACTCGATCAAACCACCTCACACCACACATTGTCCTCAAACATCTCATTTCCAGCACATCCATCCTCCTGCGCACAACTCTATCCATAGCCCACGCCTCGCAACCATACAACATTGTTGGAACCACTATTCCTTCAAACATACCCATTTTTGCTTTCCGAGATAATGTTCTCGACTTCCACACATTTTTCAAGGCTCCCAAAATTTTCGCCCCCTCCCCCACCCTATGATCCACTTCCGCTTCCATGGTTCCATCCGCTGACAGATCCACTCCCAGATATCTAAAACACTTCACTTCCTCCAGTTTTTCTCCATTCAAACTCACCTCCCAATTGACTTGACCCTCAACCCTTACTGAGAAGTAAGAGTATTAGTGAAAGAGAAGAGAGAGGCATTTGGACGATTTTTGCAGGGAAAAAATGCAATTGAGTGGGAGAAGTATAAAAGAAAGAGACAGGAGGTCAAGAGAAAGGTGCAAGAGGTGAAAAAAAGGGCAAATGAGAGTTGGGGTGAGAGACTATCAGTAAATTTTAGGGAGAATAAAAAGATGTTCTGGAAGGAGGTAAATAGGGTGCGTAAGACAAGGGAGCAAATGGGAACTTCAGTGAAGGGCGTAAATGGGGAGGTGATAACAAGTAGTGGTGATGTGAGAAGGAGATGGAATGAGTATTTTGAAGGTTTGTTGAATGTGTCTGATGACAGAGTGGCAGATATAGGGTGTTTTGGTCGAGGTGGTGTGCAAAGTGAGAGGGTTGGGGAAAATGATTTGGTAAACAGAGAAGAGGTAGTAAAAGCTTTGCGGAAGATGAAAGCCGGCAAGGCAGCAGGTTTGGATGGTATTGCAGTGGAATTTATTAAAAAAGGGGGTGACTGTATTGTTGACTGGTTGGTAAGGTTATTTAATGTATGTATGACTCATGGTGAGGTGCCTGAGGATTGGCGGAATGCGTGCATAGTGCCATTGTACAAAGGCAAAGGGGATAAGAGTGAGTGCTCAAATTACAGAGGTATAAGTTTGTTGAGTATTCCTGGTAAATTATATGGGAGGGTATTGATTGAGAGGGTGAAGGCATGTACAGAGCATCAGATTGGGGAAGAGCAGTGTGGTTTCAGAAGTGGTAGAGGATGTGTGGATCAGGTGTTTGCTTTGAAGAATGTATGTGAGAAATACTTAGAAAAGCAAATGGATTTGTATGTAGCATTTATGGATCTGGAGAAGGCATATGATAGAGTTGATAGAGATGCTCTGTGGAAGGTATTAAGAATATATGGTGTGGGAGGCAAGTTGTTAGAAGCAGTGAAAAGTTTTTATCGAGGATGTAAGGCATGTGTACGTGTAGGAAGAGAGGAAAGTGATTGGTTCTCAGTGAATGTAGGTTTGCGGCAGGGTTGTGTGATGTCTCCATGGTTGTTTAATTTGTTTATGGATGGGGTTGTTAGGGAGGTAAATGCAAGAGTCCTGGAAAGAGGGGCAAGTATGAAGTCTGTTGGGGATGAGAGAGCTTGGGAAGTGAGTCAGTTGTTGTTCGCTGATGATACAGCGCTGGTGGCTGATTCATGTGAGAAACTGCAGAAGCTGGTGACTGAGTTTGGTAAAGTGTGTGGAAGAAGAAAGTTAAGAGTAAATGTGAATAAGAGCAAGGTTATATATATATATATATATATATATATATATATATATATATATATATATATATATATATATATATATATATATATATATATATATATATATATATATATATATTCCTATGAGTCCACGGGGAAAATGAAACACGAAAAGTTCCCAAGTGCACTTTCGTGTAATAATCACATCATCAGGGGAGACACAAGAGAGAAATATAACAGTCAGTTGATATACATCGAAGAGACGAAGCTAGGACGCCATATGGTAAACATATGGTTTACCATATCTTTACATATTTTTACTTAAAGAGAGTTACGTTTCCGTTCTCTATTTTCCTTCAGATATTTTCTAAAGTTTTCTTAGTGGTTAATGAATATACATGCAAGATTACTGTTATGATTTATTGGTCAGTGTTGTACCTGCAAGTGAAAAAACTTGAGAGGTATGGAATATAGTCTTGATGACGTGATAGAATTATAGACAGTGACGATTAGTTTGATAAATGAATGGCCCACACTTATGAAAACAAAACTCATCATTTTCAGTGCAGTGCCACATCTGTCTGTCCGATTATTATTCCGTTAATGTTCGATGTTCAATGTTCATCAGAAACGACATTACAGAAAATGTACCTAACAATCAGTATTATTGTCTTCTCAATGATGATTCATTTTATCCAGATTATCATCCATCGATTGATACAATTGATTTCAAACTGACGACTGAAGTAGAAGAACCTTTTATAACAAGAAAAATATTTCCTTTTTTCATCTGGAAGAAAGCATTCATTGTATTAAAGACAAAACGTGTCGACTTCGTTTGGACTGAGAAAACGCGATTGAAATTCATAGGTGTATCAGCAAACGTTCCTTAAGCAAGGCAAGACCAGTCACCTCGAAGAGCAAGGGTACGGGTGGCTTCACCTGCCAACTTGAACTGTCAATACAGGAGCAGGTTTTTGCTATTTGCTTTATGTTTCTTGATTGACAGAATCACAGTGCCTTAATTGTTTTAACAAGACCAAATGTTTATTACCAACACATGTGTCCCCACGCTACTGTGCTTAGTTCTGTGTGCGTCTGTTTTATCAAATGATTTAGAACCAGCGGATCCGAAAGCCAATAATATATATAATTCATTCAATGTTGACTCAGCATGAACAACTGGATGCATGTGCACATGACTCCTGTGAACACCGTGATAGAATGACCAACAGACTGATCACATGACCCTTTCGTCAAAGTAACGAGATTATCAGACATGCCGTTAAAAAGGAGGTTTTCTACACACTATCTGTAAGGATACATAAACAAGGTTATAAAAGCACATTACATTATCACCTTCCGTACTGTGTTACTGAGCCGTGGAATAGCTACCAGCGAAACTTTCATAGCTCACACAAATTCAAAGAGTTTCCTTCATGCCCTGAAATATATGCCGGTTCATTTTATTGGAAGCTCATAAAGTCAACTTAAGTAGTCTTCTCAGCTCTTGAATGTCGCGGTAGATCGGGATGAAAGGTACATCGGCCCACACTTTCGTCATTTATCTGTGAAGGAGAACACGAGAAGAGAAGAAGCCAAGGGAAGGCGTGCAGAAAACAGAGAGAGAGAGAGAGAGAGAGAGAGAGAGAGAGAGAGAGAGAGAGAGAGAGAGAGAGAGAGAGAGAGAGAGAGAGAGAGAGAGAGAGAAAAATTGCTAGATAAAAGTGGACTTCCAATTTTTCATTGCCATCCTAAACATGAGTGGTACTGGTTTGCTTTCCAGCTTCTTAGTCCAAAGTCCTTTCCCTTATTGGAGTCATCAGGTAGTTGAACACCAATAAGAAGAGGCTTCCGTAGTGTACTGGTCAGTATTGCTGGATATGACTTCACATGAAAGCCTGGTTTCAAAGTCTGGGGGAAGCGACCCACAGTCAACTGAGCTGTTTATCCTTCTCTCGGGGTGTCAATAAAATGGGTACCTGTATTATGCGTCGATACATATATATATATATGTATATATATATATATATATATATATATATATATATATATATATATATATATATATATATATATATATATATATATATATATATATATATATATATATATCTTTCTTTCAAACTATTCGCCATTTCCCGCATTAGCGAGATAGCGTTAAGAACAGAGGACTGTGCCTTTGAGGGAATACCCTCACCTGGCCCAATTCTCTGTTCCTTCTTTTGGAAAATTAAAAAAAAAACCGAGAGGGGAGGATTTCCAGCCCCCCGCTCCCTCCCCTTTTAGTCGCCTTTTACGACACGCAGGGAATACGTGGGAAATATTCTTAATCCCCTATCCCCAGGGATTATATATATATATATATATATATATATATATATATATATATATATATATATATATATATATATATATATATATATATATATATATATATATATATACATATATTCATTTTGCTTTCACCCTCCTGCATGTTCAGGCCCCGATCACTCAAAATCTTTTTCACTCCATCTTTCCACCTCCAATTTGGTCTCCCACTTCTCCTCGTTCCCTCCACCTCCGACACATATATCCTCTTGGTTAATCTTTCCTCACTCATTCTCTCCATTTGACCAAACCATTTCAATACACCCTCTTTTCCTCTCTCAACCACACTCTTCATATTACCACACATCTCTCTTACCCTTTCATTTCTTACTCGATCAAACCACCTCACACCACATATTGCCCTCAAACATCTCATTTCCAGCACATCCACCCTCCTCCACACAACTCTGTCTATAGCCCACTCCTCGCAACCATATAACATTGTTGGAACCACTATTCCTTCAAAAATACCCATTTTTGCTTTCCAAGATAACGTTCTCGACTTCCACACATTTCTCAACGCTACAGAACTTTTGCCCCCTCCCCCACCCTATGATTTACTTCCGCTTTCATGGTTTCATCCGCTGCCAAATCCACTCCCAGATATCTAAAACACTTCACTTCCTCCAGTGTTTCTCTATTCAAACTTACCTCCCAGTTGACTTGTCCCTCAACTATACTGTACCTAATAACTTTGCTCTTATTCACAGTTACTCTCAACTTTCTTCTTTCACACACTTTACCAAACTTAGTCATCAGCTTCTGCAGTTTCTCACACGAATCAGCCACCAGCGTTGTATCATCATCGCACAACAACTGACTCACTTCCCGAGCTCTCTCATCCACAACAGAGTGTATGCGTCCCTCTCTCTCCAAAACTCTTGCTTTCACCTCCCTAACAACCCCATCCATAAACAAATTAAACCACCATGGAGGCATCACGCACCCCTGCCGCAAACCAACATTCACTGAGAACCAATCACTTTCCTCTCTTCCTACACGTACACATGCCTTACATCCTCGATAAAAACTTTTCACTGCTTGTAGCAACTTGTCTCCCAAACCATATATTCTTAATACCTCCCACAAAGCATCTCTATCAATCTATCATATGCCTTCTCCAGATCCATAAATGCTACATACAAATCCATTTGCTTTTCTAAGTATTTCTCACATACGTTCTTCAAAGCAAACACCTGATCCACACATCCTCTACCACTTCTGAAACCACACTGCACTTCCCCAATCTGATGCTCTGGCCATACCTTCACCCTCTCAATCAATACCCTTCCATATAATTTACCAGGAATACTCAACAAACTTATACCTCTGTAATTTGAGCACTCACTCTTATCCCCTTTGCCTTTGTACAATGGCACTATGCAAGCATTCCGCCAATCCTCATGCACCTCACCATGAGCCATACATACATTAAATAACCTTACCAACCAGTCAACAATAGTCACCCCCTTTTTTAATAAATTCCGTTGCAATACCATCCAAACCCGCTGTATTGCCGATTTTCTTCTTCCGCAAAGCTTTTATTGCATCTTCTCTGTTTACCAAATCATTCTCCCTAACCCTCTCACTTTGCACACCACCTCGACCAAAACACCCTATATCTGCCACTCTATCATCAAACACATTCAACAAACCTTCAAAATACTCATTCCATCTCCTTCTCACATCACCACTACTTGCTATCACCTCCCCATTAGCACCCTTCACTGATGTTCCCATTTGTTCCCTTGTCTTACGCACTTTATTTACCTCCTTCCAAAACATCTTTTTACCCTCCCTAAAATTTAATGATACTCTCTCACCCCAACTCTCATTTGCCCTCTTTTTCACCTCTTGCACCTTTCTCTTGACCTCCTGCCTCTTTCATTTATACATTTATACAATCTTACTTCTACAACCTACCACTCACTACCCTTTATATATATATATATATATATATATATATATATATATATATATATATATATATATATATATATTCAATTTTTTTTTTATTTTATGATACTTAACCGCCGTCTCTCGCGTTAGCGAGGTAGCGCAAGGAAACATACGAGGAATGGTTCAACCCACCCACATACACATGTATATACATAAACGCCCAAACACGCACATATACATATATATACATTTCAGCGTATATATACATATACATACACAGACATATACATATATATATATATATATATATATATATATATATATATATATATATATATATATATATATATATATATATATATATATATATATATATATATATATATATATATATACATGTATATATCCATACTTGCTACCTTCATCCATTCCTGTCACCACCCTGCCACACACGAAATAGCATTCTCCCCCTCAGCGAGGTAACGCCAGGAACATACAAAAAAAAAGGCCATATTCGTTCACACTCAGTTTCTAGCTGTCATGTGTAATGCACCGAAACCACAGTTCCCTCTCCTTTGTCGTACTTTACAAATAGATGATTATAGAGAGGTGATTATGATGCTTGACAGATGGTTGCGATATTAAGTCCTGAAAAATAATGTTAAAGAGGTGAATCGTAAGTGATTTTGACAATAATCAATGATAAAATAAGTATATATATTTAACTTGGTTATAGATCTTTCTTTTTCTTTATCTTTAAGAGTAATACTTTTGTTTGGGGAGAAAATGTATCAATTATACCATGGAAATAAAGATATGTTTTAGTAAAACGAAAAGTAAAACTAAAGTTGGTATCTCGCGGTAGTGAGTCTCAACGGATGTTGTAGGGCCACACCGTTCCTCAACAAAATTGTACATTATTTTTTAGACAAGATGGAACTAAGTGTGTATGTGTTCCATATCAACGAAAAACTCCAATTTAATGAGTTGGCAGAGGAAATCTCGGCTTTAGGAATGGTTTTTGGAGGAGTGTTCATGAGAGCAAAACTAGTGGGGAACTGGAAACGAAAACTACTTTGTATTAATTAGAAAAGAATGAGAGTGTGACAGTAAACTGGGGATAAGATATGATAAGGATGGAGGATGTTTTATTGTTTATCGTATGGTTTCGTAAGAGCGTGATTCTTGTTTATTTACCTGGGAGTTGGGTTCCTGAGTAAGTACGCAGGAGCCGGAATCTTTAATGTTATAGCAGTCAGGTTCTTGTATGGTTGTGTAGCTGTCGGGGTCTTGCACAATCATGTAGAAGTCATGTTCTTTATGTCGTTAGGAGTCGGGACATTGAATGGACGAGTAACGAGACGGAGCTTTGCGTTACTTACGAAATTTTTTAGGTGTGTAAATATCTACAGTATAGTATGTGGGGAGAGAAAGAAATATAAAAACCCTAAAGTCGCTGACAGGAAGATGAGTATCTCCAAGTAGACACCCTTGCAACTCAGCGTCATTAGGATGCCAATAACAGTAGCTCTTGCTTGTGGTGACCCACTTGTAGGCATCGTGTTGTGAAAAATTCTTGTGAAGTAGCAGTGTATCCTGCCCCTGTTGGTCGCTTATAATTTCCTGACATCTAAACAAAATATCTGGTCTGGAAAAATCTTTTTGGTGTTTTTCGCGTTAGTAAGCAGTAGGAGCCTTACCGTATTGGTATCTTTAGGTTATCTTATTAGCCAATAATGGAACGTCTGGAACCAGCAATTTAGTGTCTCCAGTAAATCTGGGTCTATTTTGATATTAAAAATTTTTTGTATGACCTTAATATACTTGGTGATCGTATTTTCTAGCCTTTCTGGCCTGTAAATAATAAAATTGGCAGAATCTGACAATAATCTAAAAATTCTAACCTAAAACTTTTTGAATATATGACATGCGCTTCCCACCAACTTTGGCGAAACTGGATTTTAATGCATATCACAAGAGTCCAGGGGAGACATTCTTCTTACTTCACTTACATTTACTGGATAACATTATGATATACACCGGCTGAGTAACACTTGATAAGGTTGCAACCAAAGACATCAATCAACATATTTTCGTTGGCTTTGATTTCAAGCTATAATGATGCGAAGAATGTGTGTGTGTGTGTGTGTGTGTGTGTGTGTGTGTGTGTGTGTGTGTGCGTGTGGGTGTTTGTGTGTGTGTGTGGAACGAAACTGTGTAGCTTTTCTTGAATTTGAGTAAAGTTTGTAGTGAAGTTTAAGTAACATTATCTGAATCCCAGTACAGTAGTGGAGTACTTCTCTACATATGTGATCTGATAACCTAAAATGCAGTCTTTTTTGCATGAGGCTGTTCACGTCCATTTTCAGTTAATGTGTGAAAATGGGATAACTAACTGACACATTTGAAATTTTACGAGGGCATTTATTTTTATTGGCCAGCTGTTGTGCTGGCGACGTCATCACTATTACCGTCCCAACTGGCCCTTCAAGATTATGGTTAACTCTAATCTGTACTGACATAGAATGTGTTAACCCACGGTTGACACTGTTGATATGAATCAAACTCTTTCAAGTATTGTTGATAGCACACTTTTTACTGGACAATGGGTGACAGTACTGAAAGAAAAAAATTCTTTTCTTTGTTCACAAATATATACCAGTATCGGGTGGGTGATAGAGCTGAAGACGATATACTGAAATGTAAATGGTTTGAACATACGAAGAAAATGAGTGAGGAGAGGTTGACAAAGAGGGCATGTGCGTAAGAAGTGGCGGGGACAAGTAGAAGGAGTAAACCAAATTGCAGATAGAAGGATAAAGTGAAAAAGACCTTGAGTGATCGAGGCCTGAACGTACAGGAAGGAGAAAGGTGTGCACAGAATAGAGTGAATTAGAACGAGGCAATATACAAGGGTCTCCTTGCTCTCAATTACAGGAAGATAGAACAGGAAAAGGAAAAAAGAATCCCCATGAAGACAGTGAGATATGAAGACATATTTCCGTAAAGGTATACCATGAGAATTTCTTGTACACGAACGTCGTACAGGAACTAGGGGCAACAAAATGCCGTCTCTATTCAACATTGTTTTATATTGTCAATTTTCCTGCCATCAGTCATGTCCAGCATTCATATCAAACTATGGATGAAATTCATTCATAAACGTATGACATTAGCTGACAAAGCTGTTTATGGAAAAGCAATTTTTTTCTGAAAAGAGTAATACCCGCAATACAGTCTTCATATCTGTTTTACTTTCATTAAATTGCAAATCTATTCAGTCTTTTGACAAAAGTCAAAGTTAAAAAAAGTGTTATGAATCTCCCTCTATGAGCATAGCGATCTTACAAGTTTTGATTCCGTGATAACAATCGTGCTTGGACCAATTCTTTACTTATCATTAGAAAAATATCGGGATGAAAGTTAGAGCATCTGTCCAGTGTTACGTGAAGGTCCAGCATACTCAGGTTTCTATGACTTTAGTTTTCATGAATTTGTAATTTTTGGGACGATGTTAAATTAGAAATTTTAAGTACCAAAAATTAAGTAAAATATCCTAAACTCAGTATATAAGTCCATGCATAAACCACCTCAATAATAACTAATGTGGTGATTTGGGTTTAACCATCTTGAACCCCTTAATACGCAAAACATTGTGGACTTGGTTAGTGCGTGTTATAGTTATGAAACATCTAAAAGGCTTGAAAAATAATTAATTGAATATTATTACTATTTCTTCTTTAAAGATTATGCACAAGTTGACATCTAGCTGAAAGTTACAAAAGCCTGAATATGTTAGGTTGCATATTATTTTTGAAGTTCCAGTTTACTAGGATTTTACACAAATATATAACGTTAGACATGCTCAGTCTTTTATGTCATCGGACACAAACTGTAAACCCAAAGGCGTAAAATCCAAATGTTACAAAGATTCAGGGTTACAGGGCATTGTATGGGACCTCCACGTTGTAAGGAAAAGCAGTAACTGCAGTCCCCCGCAGGGAAAGAAACAAATCTTTAATCTCGACGAGGAAATCTATAATATTAATCAAAGCTTTATTCATTACTGACATCTGGTGGGATGAGAGATTCATTAGATCTTTGTTCTCGACGCAGCAGACGCAATGAACAGCTTTATCATTCAGCGGTAGCCTCGCTACGTACAGGTGAAGCTGTCAGCAGCGTTGTCACCCAAATCTAATATCATCGACTTTCACTTAAGCTAATCATTTGTTGAAAATCTTCATGTTACTTTATGATCATACCGATTAATCTATATTACAAGATGGAGGTCCTGTCTGCCTGGTTGTCTGCAAACAAAGCTAAAAGATGTAGTACGGACGTGGGAAAAAGCCTCTTTTCCTATATGTGTTGAGCACTGGAATGAGTTACTGTCAGACGTAGTGAATGCTAAGATCATAGATACCTTCAAAAGTCATTTACGCAAATATCTTACAAATTCAGGCATACTTTGAGCTAAACGCCAGAAATAAACGTATACACGACAGCGGTAACGGGGACACTAGATGGCTAACTTGCAGCAGCGGAGAGTCGGCCTGAAAAACTACCGTTGGAATTAAACGTTTCTTGTAAGTTAAATCATTATCTATTTTTCAGACAACCCAGTCTTGGGCCAATCAGGCCTCTTGTTGTCTGTCTTTCTCATGTAAACTCATGTAAACATGTAAACACTCCGAAGAAAATGTCAAACACACGACAACGAATTCCCATACAAGGTTGTAGACTCGCCGAGGAAGGTACCAGACGAACGATAGGTAACTTCAAATGAAATTGCCGATAGTTCATGCTTTCTTTGGCAGGTTATGAATTGCGGAGAAAATCTTTCAGTATTGAGTAAGAAAGCTGTGCAGCAATATGGAAAGTATGAAGAAGGATTTGGTGGGAATGAGTGATTGAAACCACTCAACAATGCCATTCCACCAATCAAGGTTTAGGAATGGTGTTGGTGAGGGAGGATGTATTATCCACAGACGGAAAAAGTAGTGGTGGTAAGGAAGGTGTTGTAGTCAGGAATGGAGGGTGTGGTGGTGGTGATGGAGAGTGTGTAAGCCAGAGTGTGAAGGAGTGGTGATGGTGATGAAGGGTTTGGTGGTCAGGGTGGAAGGACAAGGTGCTGGTGTGGTAGAATCTGGTTGCCTTCCGGAAAGGCGTGCATGCGACATGCTAGAGTGCCCAAATCGGTCTGTATTTGTTCAAACGCCTTACCTTCACGTTGCTTTGAATAAGCTTGATTAGATGCTAAATGAGACGAAATGAGATGACTGTTGTTTCAGTAATAGCTATACTTTCAGTTTGCGTTACAGTAAGGGAACTTTGAAGTTTCCTAAGTTACGTAATAGTAAGATGTCGCCTTTCCTACAGCGAATACTACCGTAACGATAATGGGCATCAAGTTAGAGGAACAATTGCTTGTAAATGCTATGTTAGTGGACCCATCCCTTATTAGTAAATTGATTTTAACTCATGAAATGTCGTAGATAACTAAGTTCAAGTTATCAAAAAGATCCTACTATTGGACACATTACCATATTCTTGTGGTAAAATTTGTTATCATTCTTTCCTGATAGGAAGTTGCCGGACTTTGAAGTTTTGGATCGAGGTCCTTCAACATGATCATTTCCTGGATACCCACCGTACTAGACTATACAAGTTTGTACACCTTTAGGAGCATTCACCTAACACCATCACTCATCATATCACATCACCACTCCCACAGCACTAACATCATCCTAATTACCATTATCGTCACCACCATCATCCCTGCTTTACCATCAGCATTCTCACCGCCATCCTCAGCATTGCCTGCTCTCACCCCACCAGGCCATCATCAGAACGCACACCTTTAACACTCACGTCATCAGCTGGCTGCCCCACACGACTTGCCGCCGCTGCTTTAAGCAGCCCACCTGAGTTTCTCTGCCTCAACTACCTAATTACGCTAAATATATGATGTTATTATTCACTAATTCTTGCGTGGCAGAAGGTAAAATGAAGATCATTATTTATAATGAATGGCACCTTAAACCTTTTTCTCGTTTTTTTTCCTTGTTTAGTTCTCTTAACCTTGAACACGACCATGATAAAAATTTAAGGATTTAAAGTCTTGTCTCCTAGCTAAAGTTGAAATATGATGCTTATCATTATTTGCTGACGGGTCTTAACATTGCAGTGATTTTTGTGCCTTTTTATCGACCAAAATTTTGATATACGATCTCAATTTGTTTGCACTTTTATGCATGCTGTGTATGTGTGTGTGTGTGTGTGTGTGTGTGTGTAATAGAGAAAATTATTAAAGGGTCCTTAAAGTCAGGCAGCCATTCAACTGAAAATACACATTTGAGATATACAGATATGATAGGACTGGGAGGTCTTGACAGTTACAAGTTAACTAATAATACATTAGCTTCAGGTATGGGTGAGCTGGATATTTCCACATTTTGGGTAAGCGCATGGGTAAGGTACGTTCTGAAAGCCAGGGTGGCTGATATACAAGGACATTCACGGAGTGAATGATATCATTTGTACATCATGAACTTGACTGAACATAGGTAACGAATAGTTACAGTAATACGGGAGTTGACATATCATATAGCTTAACATTAAACAGAGCTGTTCACTTGTATAGCTATGCGCTAGTTCATGGATTGTTTATAAACTGTGTGTGTGTGTGTGTGTGTGTGTGTGTGTGTGTGTGTGTGTGTAAGTGCGTTTCTTTGTAATAACCAATTAGTGATCTGCACCAATTTACACATTATGGGAGGGAGTTCTACATTCGCAGGACACCATCTAATGAACATTTCTTATCATATAGTTTCTTTAAATTATGTATACTGTCTACATTAACCATGTCCTCAGTCATTATTGTAATCCATTCATGCACCACTCTAACACTAGGAAGGTACTTCTTCACATCTGCTCTAAAGTTTGTTGTTTAAAGTAAGGTAATGTGCATATAACTCAATCATGCAATGTGCACCATTACACGCTCCTCGTGAAGGATGTGCAACTCATCGGAGAGAATCGTGTATCAGCAAGTAGTTGCGGAGGAGATGTTTGAGTCCATCATAGACTGGGGCTTAGTTTACCTGGCTGCCACAGAGATGGGCTGGGGTATATAGTTTATTTCATATGTCATGTATACATTTCGCGGTGGAGATTACCATAGTGCCATGAGAGTCGATTTAAAGCATACCTTCCTTGTCCAGAGCGCGAATTTTCATCAGATATACTGTGTACATTACAAGGAAGAAGTATCCACCAGAATAACCCTGTCCACTCACATTGTAAAGAGAGGAAGGTTAGATGTCAGGGCACATAATTAGTGCCCAGCTGCACTCCACGTGGATTATGATGCCCCGCCTCATTGCTACCTCTGTGCTTTAAGGACTTCACGGGAGGGTGAAAGGCATGCAAGGAAAAGAGTAAATTGGAACGATGTGGTATACCAGGATCGACGTGCTGTCAATGGATTAAACCAGGGCGTGTGAAGCGTCTTGGGTAAACCAAGGAAAGTTTTGTGGGGCCTGGATGTGGAAAGGGAGATGAGGTTTCGGTGCATTACACATGACAGCTAGAGTTTGAGAGTGGACGAATGTGGCCTTTGTTGTCCTTTCCTTCGCTACCTCGCGCGCACACGAGGGGAGGGGGGTGTCATTTCATGTGTGGCGGAGTGGCGGCGAGAATGGATGAAGCCAGCATGTATGAATATGTGCATATGTATATATGTATATGTCTGTGTATGTATACGTTGAAATGTATAAGTATGTAAATGTGCGTGAGTGGGCGTTTATGTATATACGTGTGTATGTGGAAACAAGTTTAAGTTCAGCATATAGAGATAACCTACCAATGTATGTTCATATATCCATTATTACTCATCTCAAAGTGAAAGAGTTAAATTATCATTTCAATCTATGTTCCTTGAGGCGTTACGTATTTTCAGTCCAGAGTATATTGATGATGAGTTTGAGAAGATATATTCCATTGGATCTAAGTTAAAGTACCCTAGATCTTTCATTGATAAATCCCTTAAGTTAGCAAAGAAATCATTTTATAGACTTGAGCCCAAACCTCCCATTGACACCAAGAATCTTTTAAATCTCCCTTTTAATGATGATTTTAGTTTACTTCCCATGTTGCTTAAATCCTTTAATGTAAAAGTTGCCTTCAGCAACAATAATACTATAAGGAATATCTTAATCAGGAACTCACCAAAAAATTCTCCTGGTTGCATCTTTAAAGTGCCATGTAGAAACTGCGATAAGTTTAATGTTGGGCAGACTGGTAAGGATCTTTCTGTTAGACTTAAGCAACGTAAATATAGTATAAGACCAAGACAAGAATCAAATGCCTTGTTTAATCACGTTAAAAACTATGATCATTGTATTGACTGGAATAATGCCATCTCAGTTATTAACTCTAACTCCAGTACGACGAGAAATATCATTGAATCTTCTATCATTGAATGCATAAAGAATTATAATCTTAATATTAGCGATGGTCTGTACAATTTGGATAACTTTATTGTTGATAAGATTTGTAAACAATTCACCTTCTTGTCCCCATAATAAGTTTATGATACGCTCGTTGTCTGCCTTGGGCATTCACTTGTTTTACCAAATGGGTTCCTAGCTACGTCTCGTCGTTGTATATCAACTGACTCTTATATTTCTTTCTTGTATCTCCCCTGATGATGTGATTATTACACAAAAGTGCACTTGGGAACATATCGTGTTTCAATTTCCCCGTGGACTCATAGGAATATACTTGATCACGCGCTAAATTGCGAAATCGCAATTCAATTGGAGTTCAAATAATTCTATTTAGTATGTAATTTGTCTGTACATGCATCACTCCATGTTTCGTGGAAACAATCCGCCTCATCAGATGCAAACATTTCATAAAGCTTTTTAGATCCCAACACCACCAAAAAAATCCGTCTTTCCTCTGCTATTCTTGACTACACATTAGCCTGACCGATAATGGGAAAGTAGGGGGTTGGTCTGGGTAATTAGATGTCTGTTCAACTATTTTTCTTATGTTATCGTTTCTTGATGATTCTCTCATAATGATCTCGTTGATAATAGGATGTGTTCTGAATTTACCTGGGGACAAATCAAAGTTCTTAGTGTTAGCAGTTAGACAGATTCATTGACGTCACACGTAGCATAATTAGTTGAGGGGTGCAATGTGACTGGGTTGTTAAGGTCTACAGAGTGATCGTTTTCATGACAGTGTTTAGCGATCGCATTTTCGTGGTCATCCCTGCTTACTGAATAGCGGTGCAAATAGCATTTCTCAGTTACTGTTTAATCGGTCTGGCAAATGTATACATCTTTACATGCCTTACATTTGACGGTGTAAACATTCCCAGTGCTCGGATCATTTGGCCTACTTTTAGTCAAAGTCTTGCTGATAGTGTTATTTTACTGGAAGGGAACATTAAAAGCATTGTTTTTCAGTACCTGTTTTACATAAGCTAAGTTAGAAGAATAGAGAAACACTAAACATTTAGACCTATCATCCTTTTCAACATTTTTGTTACTAGATGTATAAAATGTCTTCCTAGCTTTCCAGTAAGATAACTCACGAACCATTTAGGATATAAATGCCTAAAGATACGTCTTATATCACTACATTCGTCGACTAGAATCACGTACTAAAGGTATGAATATATCTCTCAGAGTTGGTAGGCTTCCTGTAGATTTTGAAAGACAAGTGATCAAATTCCCGAGTTATCGCCACATCAAGAAACGGCAATTTGCCTTCATTTTCCCATTCAATCTTGAATTTGATGGTAGAATGAAATTCATTAAAGAAAACATCACATTCCTGGGAAGATGGCCGTAAGGACGACATATCATCAATGTATCTAAACCAGATCTTTGGATGATTACTATCTGAAGTTAGAATTTCAGTCTCAAAGTATTCCAGGAATATATTTCTGAAGATAGGACGAAGAGGATTTCCATAGCAAGACCAAATTTCTGTCTATAAAAATTACCTTCATCATCTTGGAAAATATTATTGGAAATATAACTAATATATATAGTTGATATGTCAGAATTATTTCTTATTCATAGAAAGTGCATTTGCTGCTACTAAACAGGTTAAGTGCTTGTAATTGCAAGCTCCTCGTCAGAATTCTGGCGTTTAATCTCACGAACAAACACAGAATTATTCCCGGTATTAGTTGGATAAGCAAATACACAGGGTCCATGTTCGGATATTCGCTACTCTATTCAACATTGTGATAAGCATTAAAGGGGAAATTATATGTATTTCAGATCTGGTCCTTCGTAAAAGTGTAGATGGTATTATTTCTTCTTTCTCTAAAATACTGAAGTATGTAGACTCTCTCTCTCTCTCTCTCTCTCTCTCTCTCTCTCTCTCTCTCTCTCTCTCTCTCTCTCTCTCTCTCTCTCTCTCTCTCTCTCTCTTTCTCGTTAGCCTTGTCATTTTGGACAAATTTCTTTGCAGATACTTGTAGGTAACGGAAATTCATTGTGAATCTTTAGAAAAATGAGAATTATTCCATGACTCTCTTTGGTATAAACAAATCCTACGGATAGAGGAAAAGTGAAAGGTGACATTAATGAAACTAAAATACATACTCTTCGTGAACGTGCAGGTTAGATTCATCCGTACTCATACTGAACACTGTAAGGTACAAATCAATCAAATAGTGGCACATTATTCATTTTACCAATCAAGTAACAACCTGTCGACTGTTGACACTGAACACATATGACGGAAACAGACGAGTGTGGTGTCGCGTATTAACAGCAGTTCATGATGGAGGTCAACAGTAGTCCAACAGATAAAGACAGGATTTCCGAAACTGAATAATTTGATAGATGCCAGAGCTCTGGAATAGGACCATCATACAATGACAGCAATTGCTTTCCAGTTGTTCCGTAACAGACATAAGAGCTGGGATAGCAGCTGGTGACTGAACCAAACCTATTATAAACAGGTTTCATTCATTAGTAAAAATACTGCTACATCATGGACTGGAATCCAACAAATTAATAATTTCAATAAGAAATGTAAGTCTCAAAGCAGGTACATTTATAGATGATCACAAGCCTTGGCACAGTAAGATCAAATCCCTGAATCGGAAACGAGTATGTCAGTTACCATGTAAACATAAACAAAAAACTCAGACAACTTCCAAGAAGTTGTCTGTCGCCATCACAATGCTTACGATCAGCAGTTTTCTGTACATTATCTATCTTGAACAGCAAATAGGAACGGTATATTGATTGTAACAAAGAGGAAGGCAGTATAGATTTCTCCCTGTACATATATCATCAATTGATTTGACACTTTGTCGAACTTTAATTACGCAAGCTTCCATAACAGGCAACATTCCAGAAGAAAAAATTAGACATCTTGTCCGGACTAAAAAATTCGCCTCGATATTTGAATGGCAGATTAGTTGACAGTGACTACCAGATTTAGAAAGAGTGCTTTAGGTTACTGGAACTATTTGGTTTATGAAACTTTGCATTCTAATACTACCAGTTAACATAATTCTCACTGCACATATGAAAACTCATAGTTTCAGGCAGGCCGCCACAGCGAGGTAGCGCCAGAAAACAGATGAAGAATGGCCCATCCACTCATATACACTTACACATACATAAACGCCCATATTAGCACATATACATGCATATACATATCAACATATACATACATATACATACACAGACATATTTATATATACACGTGTACATATTCATACTTGCTTGCTTTCATCCATTCCTGTCGCTACCCCGCCCCACAGGAAGCAGCATCGCTACCCCCTGCTTCAGCGAGGTAGCGCCGGGAAAACGGACAAAAAAAGCCACATTCGTTCACACTCAGTCTCTAGCTGTCATGTGTAATGCACCGAAACCACAACTCCCTATCCACAGCCAGGCCTCACAGACCTTTCCATGGTTTACCCCAAACGCTTCATATGCTCTGGTTCAGTACACTGACAGCATTTCGACCCCGGTATACCACATCGTTCCAATTAACTCTATTCCTTGCATGCCTGTCACCCTCCCATGTGTTCAGGCCCCGATCGCTCAAAATCTATTTCTCTCCATCCTTCCACCTCCAATTTGGTCTCCCATTTCTCCTCGTTCCCTCCACCTCAGACACATATATCCTCATTGTCAATCTTTCCTCACTCATTCTCTCCATATATCCAAACCATTTCAACACACCCTCTTCTGCTCTCTCAACCACACCCTTTTTATTTCCATACATCTCTCTTACCCTTTCAATATTTGCTCAATCAAACCACTTCACACTACATATTGTGCTCAAACATTTTATTTGCAACACATCCACCCTTCTCCATACAACCCTATCTATAGCCTATGCCTCGAAACCACATAACAATGTTGGAACTAACATTCCTTCAAACATACCCATTTTTGTTCGAGATAACGCTCTCTCCTTCCACACATCCTTCATCGCTCTTAGAACCCTCCCTTACCCTGTGACTCACTTCCGCTTCCATGGCTCCATCTGCTGCCAAGTCCACTCCCAGATGTTTCAAGCACTTCATTTCCTCTAAATTTTCTCCACTCAAACTTACATCCCAATTTACTTGTCCCTCCACACTACTGAACTTAGCTAATGACCTTGCTCTTTTTCACTTTTACTTTCAATTTTCTCCTTTCACACACTTTTCCAAACTCAGTCACCAACTTCTGCAGTTTCTCACCCGAATCAGCCACTAGAGCTGTATCATCGGCGAACAACAACTGACTCAATTCCCAGGCCCTCTCATTCCCAACAGACTGTATCCTCGCTCCTCTCTCCAAAACTCTTGCATTTACCTCCCTAACCACCCCATCCGTAAACAAACTAAACAACGATGGGGACATCACACACCCCTGCCACAGACCGACACTTAACGGGAACCAGTCACTCTCCTCTCTTCCTACTCGCACACATGCCTTACATCCTTGGTAAAAACTTTCACTGCTTCTAGCAGCTTGCCTCCCACACCATATACTCTTAAAACCTCTCACAGAGCATCTCTATCAATCCTATTATATGCCATCTCCAGCTCCACAAATGCTACATACAAATCCGCCTGTATTTCTCACATACATTCTTCAAAGCAAACACCTGATCCACACATCCTCTACCACTTCTGAAACCATACTGCGCTTCCCCAATCTGATACTCTGTACATGCTTTTACCCTCTCAATCAATACTCTCCCATATAATTTTCCAGTAATACTCAACAAACTTATACCTCAATAATTTGAACACTCACTTTTATCCCCTTTGCCTTTGTACAATGGCACTATGCATGCATATCGCCAAGCCTAATCAAACTTTATTTAGTCTAAATTTGAAACGTCTATCAGTTTATTTGTTGAAAATCCATTTAATGCATAGGCTAAGACCTGTCTCTGTCTCTCAGTTAAGAAATTCAGGGAAAGAGAGAGAAGAGTAGCACATCTGTCACTGTGAATCACGATGCTAGAAGAGGAAATCATGGTAAGGATCCCATTCTAAGACAAACGTAAAATAGAAAAGAGCCAGCAGGACACCCAGTATTATCATGCAAACCGTCGAGCGCCGGTAGCCCACCTGTCTATGACTTAATATGGATATAACTCCGCCTTCGAGCCCACTTCGGCATCCAATGCGCAATTAAGCTCTCGAAAACTGCACTTCATTTCGTTTTTTGTCAGATCAAGTTAGCCAACAAATCGGAAGTTAAGGACTTTCTGCACTAATTACCCCGATGGCTGGGAAAAAGGCCAGTATATATGACTAACTGAGAGAAAAGTAGAAGACAAAGGATATGAAGACTAGAAGGAAAGGTATATGATCATGATTTGATACGAAGTTTTATTTTCTTGGATTATCTTTACTGTTATCTCTCTCTCTCTCTCTCTCTCTCTCTCTCTCTCTCTCTCTCTCTCTCTCTCTCTCTCTCTCTCTCTCTCTCTCTCTCTCTCTCTCTGCACATATATGCATTTTTTCAAGCTTGATCGCCGTTTCCAGCGTTAGAGATGTATCGCTAGTAAGTCAGGAAGAAAGACCGCATCCGCTCACATCCATTCTCTAGGTATCATATGTACTTCACTGAAACCACGGCTCCTTATCCATAACCAGGACTCATACACCTTTCCAGTGCTCACCCTAGACGCATCACATGCCCTGGCTCAGTCCATTGACAGCCAGGTCACCGCAGTATAACACATCGTTCCAGTTCACTCTATCCCGTGCACGTCTTTCACCCTCCTCCTTGTTCAGGCTCTCTCCAATCTTCTATCCCCGATTCAGACTCTCCGTTCTCCTTGTCTCTCAACTTCTGACTCATACATCCTCTTGGTCAACCTTCCCCAACTCATTCTTACCATATATCCAAACCATTTCAGTACACCTTCCTCTCCTCTATCAATCGCACTTATTTCATTATCACACATCTCTCTTACCCTCTCATTATTTACTTGATCAAACCACCTCATACCACACACTGTCCTTAAACATTTCATATTCAACACGTCCACCTGCTCCACACAGTCTTATCTCGCCAATGCCCCACAGCCATATGCTATTATTTAGACTACAGTACCCTCAAAATACCCATTTTTGCCTTCCCAAATGACGTTCTCTCTTTCCACACATTTTTTCAGCATTCCCAGAATTTTCGCCTCTCACCCACCCTGTGACTCACTCTCGCTTCCATAGTTCCATTCGCTGCTGTGTCCACTCACAGGTATCTAAAACATTTCACTTCCTCCAAGTTTTCTCCATCCAAAGTCACTCCCTCAAGTAACCTGTCACTTAACCCTGCTGAGCCTAATAACCTTGCTTTTATTTACATTTACTGCTCAACTTTCCCCTTTCACACATTCTTCAAATCTCAGTCTCCAACTTCAGCATTTTCTTACTCGTATCTGCCACTAGTGATGTTTCATCACCGAAGAACAACTAACTTACTGGGATTCCCAGGCCCTCTCATCACCCACAAACTGCATACTCGCCCCTCTCTTCAACACTTGCATTAACCCTCACCACTCCATCCATATACAAATTGAACAACTAAGGTGAGACGGTGAGATCATACACCCCTGCCGCAGATCAACCCTCATTTGGAATTATTCACTCTCTTCTTTTCCTACTCGTACACATGCCTTACACCCTTGGTACAAACCTTTCAATGCTTTTAGCAGCTTCCCTCCTACACTGTATAATCTTATGACCTTCCACACGGCATCTCTATATACCATGCCATATGCTTTCTTCAGATCCATGAATGCCACATATGAAATTCTTCTGTTTTCCTAAGTATTGCTCACACACACTCTTTAAAGCAAACACGTAATCATCACTTTCTGTGACACATCTGAAACCATGCTGCTCCTCCCCAATCTGATGCTCTGCACATACCTTCACCCAAATAATCAATACCTTCCCATACAACATCCCAGGTACACCCAACAGACTTATACCTCTATAGTTTGAATACTCACTTTTATTCCCTTTGCCTTTATACAATACATTCCGCCAATCTTTAGGCACCTCATCATGATCCTTACAAGCGATGAAAATTCTTACCAACCACTCAGCAACACAGTCACACCCTTCCTTAATAATTCAAGCGTAATACCATCCATTCCAGCCTCCTTGCAACGTTTCACCCTACGCACGGTTTCACCACCTCTTCTCTCTTTACTAAATCACTCTCCGTGACTCTTACTTCGCATACCACGCTGACCAAAACACCCTGCATCTGCCACCCTATCATCAGACACATTCATTAGTCCTTCAAAATACTCACTGCCTGTTACCACTTCCTCTTTTTCCCACTACACCGATGTTTTTGTTGTGTAAATCTTCCCGCCCAAGGACATGATGGTAAATGTTAGGTGATATTAGAGCACCTGCGCACATGATGGCAGAAATAAGACCGGTCTGAAGGTGCGTGAATGTCATCAAGATGAGAAAAAGGAGAGATAAGTAGTAGAGCAACCTCTGAGTAACACAAAGCTTGAGGGGAGGGTATAGGGAAAGAATGGTTTGGAAATGTTTTAGGGGTAAAGTCAGGGGAGTAGTATAAGGGATAGAGCGGAGGAAGGATTAGCACTGCTGTTGAAGCAGGAGATGTGGGAGTGTGTGAAAGAGTGTAAGAAGTGATGTGGGGAAAAATGAAAGTGGATTACGGAAGAAAGACGATTGGTGCTCCTACACCTGGCTACGAGAAGAATGATCATGAGAGGCAGGCGTTTTGGGAGTAGTTGCGTGATTGCGTCAGTAGTTTCGATGCAGGAGACTGGGTATCAATAATTGGTAATTTAGATGCGAAGGTGAGTAATCCGGTAGTTTAGGGTATGATTTTGGGGCATGGGATATTCAGTGCTATGAAAGGAAATGGTGAACAATATGTGGGGTTGTGTGCTGAAGAAAGTCTGGTGACTGGAACATGTACACAAGTACACGATACATATGAATGGAATAGATGGTCAAGTGGGCATTACTAAATTACGGACTGATTGATAACTGTGTAAAAGAGACTTTTAGATATGAATGTACTGAGAGGGGCAACTGGTGGGAAGCCTGATCATTACATTGTGGAGACAAGGAAGAAGATTTTTTAAGGTTTTCGGAAAAGGCAAACCTTATGGCTGAGAAGAAAATGGTGATAGTAAGTGAGCCTAGAAAAGAGACGTGTGAAAAAGACCAGAATGTGAATGGCAAAAGGTGAAAGTTAATGACGCTTAAGACTGGGTGAAAAATGGTAGGTGTTTAGGGAAGCAGAGTCGGCATGCGCAAGACATTCCTATGGCATGCGTAAGGCAGGAAATGAGTAGATTAGAAAGGGAAGTGAGAAATGGGATGAAGTTTTCCTTGCTTGCTAGGTAGTCCCAGTAACAGATGAATAGGGCCGCACTAGCTCGCATCCATTCTAACGCAACGAAACCAAAGTTCCCTATCCATAACTAGGTCTCACAGGCCTTTCCATGGGTTTTCCCGGCCGTTTCTTATGCCCTGGTTCAATCCATTGACGTCGACCCCTGTATACCACTTCGTTCCAATTAATCTATCCCGTGCTCTCCTTTCAGCTGGCGAGCGATGGATGGATGACACGGGTCAGATAATGGGCATTTTGCAACTGAATCTGATGACAGGTGGTCAGCTATTGGATGGTGAGTGGATGACGGGTGGTAATCTGTTGGATGGATGGCAGTGGTTAGCTGGGAAGCGGTGGCTGGCTAAAGGGTAGTCAACTGGTGGGTCATGAGTGGATGATATGTGGTTAGCCGTTGAGTGGATGATAATTTAGCAGTTGGGCAGTTGGTGAATGACAAGTGATCAGCTGATGGATGATGGATGGATGATGAGGGTCAACACATGAGTTGGGGACAGGGGTGACAGTTAGTGGGTTGATGACAGGTAGCCAGCTGATAAGTGGGAGGTGGATCAGAGGGGTCAGCTGGTGAGTGGTAGGTAGATCAGAGGGTCGGTTGGCAGAAAGTGGATGGGTGACAGATAGTCAGCTGCTGAGTGGTGGATGGATGACAGTTAGTCAGCTGGTGGGTAATGTGTGGGTGACAAGTGGTCAGTCGTTGAATGATGAATGAATGGCAAGTGTTCAGCTGGTGGACGATAGATGGATGACGGATGATCAGCTGGTTGATGAAAAATGAATGATAGGTGGTCAGATGATGAAAGCATGACAGTGATCAGCCGGCGGGTGATTGATGGATGACCAGGGTTATTTGGTGGGTGGTGAGTTGATGACGGATAGTCATTTATGAAAGTGGCCAGTTGGAGGGCGGTGGATGGCTGAAAGGTGGTCAGTATTTCAACACTGGGTGGATGATAGGTGTTTAGCTGTTAGGTGGATGACAGGTTAACTAGTAGGTGGATGACAGATGGTCAGCTGATGGGTGGATGACAGGTCAGCTGGTGAGCGGTGGTTGGATGACAAGCAGTCAGCTGGTGGATGGCGAGTGGATGATATAGTGGACATATAGTGAGCTGGTAGATGGTGGATGGATGACAGGTGGTGAGCTGGTAGTTGGTGGATGGATGACAGGTAGAGAGCTTGTAGGTGGTAGATGGGTGACAGGCAGTGAGCTGGTAGGTGGTGGATGGATGACAGGTAGGGAGCTGGTAGGTGGTGGATGGATGACAGGTAGTGAGCTGGTAGGTGGTGGATGGGTGACAGGTAGCGAGCTGGTAGGTGGTGGATGGATGACAGGTAGTGAGCTGGGTAGGTGGTGGATGGATGACAGGTAGTGAGCTGATAGGTGGTGGATGGGTGACAGGTAGTGAGCTGGTAGGTGGTGGATGGATGGCAGGTAGTGAGCTGGTAGGTGGTGGATGGATGACAGGTAGGGAGCTGGTAGGTGGTGGATGGATGACAAGTAGGGAGCTGGTAGGTGGTGGATGGATGACAGGTAGTGAGCTGGTAGGTAGTGGATGGGTGACAGGTAGTGAGCTGGTAGGTGGTGGATGGATGACAGGTAGTGAGCTGGGTAGGTGGTGGATGGATGACAGGTAGTGAGATGATAGGTGGTGGATGGGTGACAGGTAGTGAGCTGGTAGGTGGTGGATGGATGGCAGGTAGTGAGCTGGTAGGTGATGGATGGATGACAGGTAGGGAGCTGGTAGGTGGTGGATGGATGACAGGTAGGGAGCTGGTAGGTGGTGGATGGATGACAGGTAGTGAGCTGGTAGGTGGTGGATGGATGACAGGTAGTGAGCTGGTAGGTGGTGGAAGGAAGAGAGGTAGTGAGCTGGTAGGTGGTGGATGGATGACAGGTATGGAGCTTGTAGGTGGTGGATGGATGACAGGTAGTGAGCTGGTAGTTGGTGGATGGATGACTTGCAGGGAGTTGGTAGGTGATGGAAAGAAGAGAGATAGTGAGCTGGTAGGTGGTGGATGAATGACTTGTAGGGAGCTGTTAGGTGGTGGAAAGAAGAGAGGTAGTGAGCTGGTAGGTGGTAGATGGATGACAGGTAGGGAGCTGGTAGGTTGTAGATGGATGACAGGTAGTGAGCTGGTAGGTGGTAGATGGATGACAGGTAGTGAGCTGGTAGGTGGTGGATGGGTGACAGGTAGTGAGCTGGTAGGTGGTGGATGGAAGAGAGGTAGTGAACTGTTAGGTGGTGGAGGGATGACAGGTGGGGATCTGGTAGGTGGTGGATGGATGACTTGTAATGAACTGGTAGGTGGCGGGTGGATGTCAGGTAGGGAGCTGGCAGGTGATGGATGGATGACAGGTAGTGAGCTGGTAGGTGGTGGATGGAAGAGATGTAGTAAACTGGTAAGTGGTGGATGGAAGAGAGGTAGTGAAATAGTAAGTGGTGGATGGATGACAGGTAGGAAGCTGGTAGGTGGTGGATGGATGGCAGGTAGTGAGCTGATAGGTGGTGGATGGATGACAGGTAGTGAGTTGGTAGGTGGTGGAAAGAAGAGAGGTAGTGAGTTGGTAGGTGGTGGATTGATGACAGGTAGTGAGCTGGTAGGTGGTGGATGGATGACTTGTAGGGAGCTGGTAGGGGATGGATGACAGGTAGTGAGCTGGTAGGTGGTAGATGGATGGCAAGTAGTGAGCTGGTAGGTGGTAGAAGGAAGAGAGGTAGTTAGCTGGTAGGTGGTGGATGGATAACAGGTGGGGAGCTGGTAGGTGGTGGATAGATGACAAGTAGTGAGCTGGTAGGTGGTGGATGGATGACTTGTAGGGAGCTGGTAGGGGATGGATGACAGGTTGTGAGCTGGTAGGTGGTAGATGGATGACAAGTAGTGAGCTGGTAGGTGGTAGAAGGAAGAGAGGTAGTTAGCTGGTAGGTGGTGGATGGTGGGGAGCTGGTAGGTGGTGGATAGATGACAAGTAGTGAGCTGGTTGGTGGTGGAAGGAAAAGAGGTAGTGAGCTGGTAGGTGGTAGATGGATGACAGGCAGGGAGCTGGTAGGTGGTGGATGGATGACAGGTAGTGAGCTGGTAGGTGGTGGATGAATGACAGGTAGTTAGTTGTTAGGTGGTGGATGGATAACAGGCAGGGAGCTGGTAGGTGGTGGATGGATGACAGATAGTGAGCTGATAGCTGGTGGATGGATGACAGGTAGTGAGCTGGTATGTGGCGGAAGGAAGAGAGGTAGTGAGCTGGTAGGTGGTGGATGGATGACAGGTAGTGAGCTGGTAGATGGTGGATGGATGACAGGTAAGGAGCTGGTAGGTTGTGGATCAGCTGGCAGGAGATCAGCTGGCAGAAGATAGATGGATGACAGGTGGTCAGCTGGTGGGTAGAGGGTGGATGAGAGAAAGTCAGATTGAGGATAGATGGCAATAGAGACACGAGAAAACTTGGCACGAACTACGATCTAGAAGCCAGATATTGTTCCCCTCTGGAGTAGGAGCGTCTCTCACTCAGCCATTGACTCCAACCCTGAGAACTTGAAGTGTCCGACTCAAGGACGTTCATCTCGATCCTGACCTTTCAGAGTTCTTTTGTTTCTTTGACCCCTCCCATGGAAGCACTCCGAGGTTACTCCAGCTTTCGTAAAGGACCCATACTTTCCATATTGACCCGGACATTTCCTTGATTCATCTGATCCAGAAATTAAAGTTAATAGGCTTAATGAATCAAGGGATACAGTCATTTAGTGCTAGTGATGCTCCATAGGTCTACAGCAGAGAATGTTAAAATGGTATTAAAGCCGTTAACCTAATCCTGTGGAAACTTGATCTTTTTTATCCACTTTTACCGGAACGATCACATGATATCAATATTCTGGTACACTCTCCTGAATACTTTCCCTTGTCTCTTCTTTTTCCCTGTCATCATCCCCTATTTTTCAATTATGGCCTGGCCTTTAAGGATTAGTCCTCTGTTCTTGGCGATACCTTGCGAACGCGGAAAATGGTGGATATGTATGAAAAAATGAATGCATATGTATATATATATATATATATATATATATATATATATATATATATATATATATATATATATATATATATATATATATATATATATATATATATATATATATATATATATATATATATTTTTTTTTTTTTTTTTTTCATACTATTCGCTATTTCCCGCGATAGCGAGGTAGCGTTAAGAACAGAGGACTGGGCCTTTGAGGGAATATCCTCACCTGGACCTCTTCTCTGTTCCTTCTTTTGGAAAATTAAAAAAAAAAAAAAAAAAAAAAAAAAAAAATATATATATATATATATATATATATATATATATATATATATATATATATATATATATATATATATATATATATAATATATATATATATTATATTATTTATTATTTTGCTTTGTGGCTGTCTCCCGCGTTTGCGAGGTAGCGCAAGCAAACAGACGAAAGAAATGGCCCAACCCACCCCCATACACATGTATATACATACACGTCCGCACACGCAAATATACATACCTATACATCTCAATGTACACATATATATACACACACAGACATTTACATATACACACATGCACACAATTCACACTGTCTGCCTCTATTCATTCCCATCGCCACCTCGCCACACATGGAATAACATCCCCCTCCCCCCTCATGTGTGCGAGGTAGCGCTAGGAAAAGACAACAAAGGCCCATTCGTTCACACTCAGTCTCTAGCTGTCATGCAATAATGACCGAAACCACAGCTCCCTTTCCACATCCAGGCCCCACACATCTTTCCATGGTTTACCCCAGACGCTTCACATGCCCTGATTCAATCCATTGACAGCACGTCGACCCCGATATACCACATCGATCCAATTCACTCTATTCCTTGCCCGCTATTCCTTTCACCCTCCTGCATGTTCAGGCCCCGATCACACAAAATCTTTTTCACTCCATCTTTCCACCTCCAATTTGGTCTCCCACTTCTCCTCGTTCCCTCCACCTCCGACACATATATCCTCTTGGTCAATCTTTCCTCACTCATTCTCTCCATGTGCCCAAACCATTTCAAAACACCCTCTTCTGCTCTCTCAATCACGTTCTTCTTATTTCCACACATCTCTCTTACCCTTACATCATTTACTCGATCAAACCACCTCACACCACATATTGTCCTCAAACATCTCATTTCCAGCACATCCACCCTCCTGCGCCCTACTCTATCCATAGCCCACGCCTCGCAACCATGCAACATTGTTGGAACCACTATTCCTTCAAACATACCCATTTTTGCTTTCCGAGATAATGTTCTCGACTTCCACACATTCTTCAAGGCTCCCAGGATTTTCGCCCCCTCCCCCACCCTATAATTCACTTCCGCTTCCATGGTTCCATCCACTGCCAAATTCACTCCCAGATATCTAAAACACTCTACTTCCTCCAGTTTTTCTCCATTCAAACTTACCACAATTGACTCGACCCTCAACCCTACTGTATCTAATAGCCTTGCTCTTATTCACATTTACTCTTAACTTTCTTCTTTCACACACTTTACCAAACTCAGTCACCAGCTTCTGCAGTTTCTCACATGAATCAGCCACCAGCGCTGTATTATCAGCGAACAACAACTGACTCACTTCCCAAGCTCTCTCATCCACAACAGACTGCATGCTTGCCCCTCTTTCCAAAACTCTTGCATTTACCTCTCTAACAACCCCATCCATAAACAAATTAAACAACCATGGAGACATCACACACCCCTGCCGCAAACCTACATTCACTGAGAACCAATCACTTTCCTCTCTTCCTACACGTACACATGCCTTACATCCTCGATAAAAACTTTTCACTGCTTCTAACAACTTGCCTCCCACACCATATGTTCTTAGTGCCTTCCACAGAGCATCTCTATCAACTCTATCATATGCCTTCTCCAGATCCATAAATGCTACATACAAATCCATTTGCTTTTCTAAGTATTTCTCTGCATACATTCTTCAAAGCAAACACCTGGTCCACACATCCTCTACCACTTCTGAAACCACACTGCTCTTCCCCAATCTGATGCTCTGTACATGCCTTCACCCTCTCAATCAATACCCTCCCATATAATTTACCAGGAATACTCAACAAACTTATACCTCTGTAATTTGAGCACTCACTCTTATCCCCTTTGCCTTTATACAATGGCACTATGCACGCATTCCGCCAATCCTCAGGCACCTCAACATGAATCATACATACATTAAATAACCTTATTAACCATTCAACAATACAGTCACCCCCTTTTTTAACAAATTCCACTGCAATACCATCCAAACCTGCTGCCTTGCCGGCTTTCATCTTCCGCAAAGCTTTTACTACCTCTTCTCTGTTTACCAAATCATTTTCCCTAACCCTCTCACTTTGCACACCACCTCGACCAAAACACCCTATATCTGCCACTCTATCATCAAACACATTCAGCAAACCTTCAAAATACTCACTCCATCTCCTCACATCACCACTACTTGTTATCACCTCCCCATTAGCCCCCTTCACTGAAGTTCCCATTTGCTCCCTTGTCTTACGCACTTTATTTACCTCCTTCCAGAACAAAATATATATATATATATATATATATATATATATATATATATATATATATATATATATATATATCTTTTTTTTTTTTTTTTTCTTTTGATACTATTCGCCATTTCCCGCGATAGCGAGGTAGCGTTAAGAACAGAGGACTGGGCCTTTGAGGGAATATCCTCACATGGCCCTCGTCTCTGTTCCTTCTTTTGGAAAATTAAAAAAAAAAAAAAAAAAAACGAGAGGGGAGGATTTCCAGCCCCCCGCTCCCTTCCCTTTTAGTGGCCTTTTACGACACGCAGGGAATACGTGGGAAGTATTCTTTCTCCCCTATCCCCAGGGAATATATATATATATATATATATATATATATATATATATATATATATATATATATATATATATATATATATATATATATATATTGGAGCGATGTGGTATACCGGGGTTGACGTGCTGTCAGTGGATTGAATCAAGGCATGTGAAGCGTCTGGGGTAAACCATGGAAAGCTGTGTAGGTATGTATATTTGCGTGTGTGGACGTATGTATATACATGTGTATGGGGGGGGTTGGGCCATTTCTTTCGTCTGTTTCCTTGCGCTACCTCGCAAACGCGGGAGACAGCGACAAAGTATAATAATAATAAAAAAAAAAAATATATATATATATATATATGATTCAGCTGAAAAGGTACACTCAACATTCTCCTCTAACCAGTTTGTGTAACACTAGTTAGAAGCTATCAGGTCCACAAACATTCTCTGCTAAACAATTTGTGTAACAATAGTTAGAAGCTAACATATTCTGAGTCATCTGTTAGATATTTTCATCTACATGTCTTTTTAAAGAGGATACCACAAGAGACACTTTTAAGTCACTGGTCACCACAAATGTAGTTCTATTTTAGACATACTTCAATCATACAAAATTACTCATTAAAATTTTTTTTTCAATGCTGGCACATACACTCACCAGCCAGTGGGCTCTTAAGCTGAGGAGTACAAGAACAAGCTTGCTGATTTTTTTCAGCAATTATGTACTTTAAGTACTTTGTGACTTACAGGTATCTCTGATCTAGGAGACTCATGTCTTTTGATTGTTGTGAGCTGCCTGTTAAAAGAGGCACATGAACTTACATAAGAGAATAACATGCACATTTTTCAGACACTACATTTCTAAACTTCATGCTGCTGCTGCTGCTTTCAAAATCATACCTTAATTAGTTGCTATTTAACATCTCTACGTTGTAAATTCTAAGTCAAGCAACACAACAGAGTCCAGTACGAAATGTTTAATGATATTTTATTTACAAATGGCATTATATGTAGATTTATACTGTAAGTATAATAAACTTTGAAAACAGTCTGTTCATCCTATTAGTACTTTAAAATGTTGAGTTCAATATGAACAATAGGAAAAATATTCTTTAAACTTGCTAACTAAGCATATACATATGCTTTTATATCTGGAGATGCAGTTACTTATGTCTTTTAAGTGATCATGAATGCCCACAATTCAAAAGGAAGACATGTGTCTAAATGATATATATATTTCATATTATCTCTGTCTGAAGCATTGCAGTAACAAACTAGTTAACACGGGAATACTTGACACAAACTACTATGTATGTATGTTATATATTTAAGCAAGTCATATTCACAAAGGGCTGCAAAAGCTCTCATCAGATTTGGGATTAACTTTTATTTTTGTTACTTTTCTACATTGATAATGTACTTTCTTATAATGTGAAGCACATTATCTTTATACAACCATTGTTATTCCGAAGAAAGCTGCTGTTTGAAAGTTGAGGTAGTACCCAAAATCACTGATGTTATGATATAGCAGACTGCCTAATGATTTTAGAGGGTATTGCAACTTAACATTTTTTCATTCTGATACCAAAAATATACCTATGATATTGTAAATTCACTTTTTCAGAACATTTTTTTATGTTTTATTTGCCCACTTTATAGAGCAAAATGTATTGTGTGGGTAACCATAAATCATGGTCAATATAAAATTGGTTGCTTAGTTAGTTACTAGCTTTCATAAAAACAATTTGGTTATGTCATATTACTGAACTGTATTAAGTTGCAGAAGTGATGTAAATGAGTTTTGTTTTGATACTGACTTGTCAAAGGTGTATCTCTTTTGGTGAAAGAATTATTCTAAGACCAAAATTTAAGTCAGAAGAATTATTGACAGGCCTTGGCAGCTGTTTTACTGACAGGGAACAAGTAGATCAGCCATTTGAGGTAGATGGGTCAGTCACCTTTTCATGTCATTGTTTATTATCATGTAGGAGTCAATGAAACAAACAATAGAAAGTTGATCTAAACTGTCACTTGTCATTCTCGGTCATGCTGTTTTGATGTGCAGAAGCTTGCATTGTATTTGCTTAAGTTTGCTGTAAATCTGGGTATTTTGATTGGCACACAATCACACACACACACATCCATGCCTGCATGCAAGCATAGCCACAAACATTCACACATGCTGTGCAAGAGATGGGGCCTGAGTGCAGAACTCCTCTACCTAATGTCCAAATAATTTGCTTTGCTTATGACCAGCTTCATATGCTTTCTTGATTAAGTTTTATTTGAAATGTACTCCATGGTCCTTTTTCACATGATAATTGTGCTGTGATGTGTAAACTTAGTTTTTCATCTTAAGTATGTAAGCCATTTGTCTGACCACTGCTGCCTTTTGTCTCATATTTCTGCAGTATTTTGATCTCCCTGTTACCCTGTGTGTGTGGGTATGTCTATGTGTGTGATGATTAGAATATGATAGTGTCTCTTTCTTCTTCAAATGGCCTCTGTTTCTCTTGAACTGGAGTGGCACCCCAACATTATTAAGATACAAGGTTCTATATATATATATATATATATATATATATATATATATATATATATATATAAGGGAGCGGGGGGCTGGAAATCCTCCCCTCTCGTTTTTTTTATTTTTTTTTTAATTTTCCAAAAGAAGGAACAAAGAGGAGGGCCAGGTGAGGATATTCCCTCAAAGGCCCAGTCCTCTGTTCTTAACGCTACCTCGCTATTTCGGGAAATGGCGAATAGTATGAAAAAAAAAAAAAAAAAAAAATATATATATATATATATATATATGTATATATATATATATATGTATATATATATATATATATATATATATATATATATATATATATATATATATATATATATATATATATATATATATATATATATATATATATCTTTTTTTTCATACTATTCGCTATTTCCCGCGATAGCGATATATATATATATATATATATATATATATATATATATATATATATATATATATATATATATATATATATATATATATATATATATATATATATATATATATATATATATATATATATATATATATATATATATATAAATATACATATATATATATATATATATATATATATGGAGTGAAAAAGATTTTGTGTGATCGGGGCCTGAACATGCAGGAGGGTGAAAGGAGGGCAAGGAATAGAGTGAATTGGAGTCATGTGGTATACAGGGGTTGACGTGCTGTCAGTGGATTGAATCAAGGCATGTGAAGCGTCTGGGGTAAACCATGGAAAGCTGTGTAGGTATGTATATTTGCGTGTGTGGACGTGTGTATGTACATGTGTATGGGGGGGGGGGGGGGTTGGGCCATTTCTTTCGTCTGTTTCCTTGCGCTACCTCGCAAACGCGGGAGACAGCGACAAAGTATAAAAAAAAAAAAAAAAAAAAAATATATATATATATATATATATATATATATATATATATATATATATATATATATATATATATAATCTCCTCCAACAGTAAGGGCTTAAAACCGAGACCTTTTGCGTGATAGCTGGGAACGTTAACCACTCGGCTATGATCACCATTAATAGGGAAATGACTATTTGATTACTAATGATCGAATACGTTTTGTCTCACATCCATGAGCAACGGGGTCTACACCAGTCAGATCACATCAGAAATCTTGTCAATAGTTCTCTAAGCCTTCACATATGATACTGATATACTTGAAGAACGCGCTGTCGTCTTTTATCCAGATATGATATTCCATTTCTTCTTTTTTTTCAGAGTTAAGTCAACGGGTTTGGGTAACTTGTATGGAGTACTATCGGTGAGGATTACAAATGAGTTATCTAATTTGCCTTTAATATTCCTTTCATATCTTACTGTACCCAGAAACTTACTTCTACGTAGGTGAAAATAAAACACGTTATATTATGCCATATGTACATATTACCAGGTGGATCATAAGAAAGCACAAAGCAGGAACTCTTGTCTTCCAGGTTTGTCAACAATTTTAGATGACTTATTAACTAAGTTGTTCAAAATTTACTACATTATGAATGGTACAGCTGCTGTACATGGAAGTTGATGGTGCAGTTGACTGTGGCTGCAGATCTGATGTCACCGATTCGATGAATGGAAGTGATTTCCCAGTCTATGAAATGGTACGATATTACTGCACAATAGTTGATAGGCCAGGTGTCGCTTATATATTCATACGCGTGTTGCAATATCAGTAATTACTGTTGATACGCGCGTTATCTATCACTCAGTGGGCTGCAAACAAGCATATGTATTGAGATTCACATACCTACAGCAATGTGAGAATACATACCAACACAAGTGAACAGTCATACACACACATTTGTGTTGTCACGGTGAGTAACGGAGTAGGCCTAGTTCGTGAGTACCGTTCACTCAGTTTTAGGTGGATCTGGTCGGTGGATAGCGTCGAGTGAATCACTAGAGAAGCTTTAAAGCCAATGAAAGCTTCAATTGTCTCTCACATCCTACACAGGTTTCCTTATCTCATAATTTCCTTTCTCTTTTCGTTCCAAGTTTTTCAACAAAAGGGTCAGATGAAAACATAAAATGTTTCAGTTTTCCTCGCGTTTATCAACAAAGAGTGAATTGCAACGATGTGGTATACCGGGGTCGACGTGCTGTCACTGGATTGAACCAGGGCATATGAAGTGTCTGGGGTAAACCATAGATGGTTTTGTGGGGCCTGGATCCACGTGGATTGGCAGCTATGGTTTCGGTGCGTTATACATGACAGCGAGAGACTGAGTATGAACGAATGTGGCCTTTGTTGTCTTTTCCTAGCGCTACCTCGCGCGCATGCGGTGGGAGGGGGTTGTCATTTCATGTGTGGCGGTGTGGTGGCGGGAATGAATAAAGGCATAAAGTATGAATTATGTACATGTGTATATATGTATATGTCTGCGTATGTATATATATGTATACAATGAGATGTATAGGTATGTGTGTGTGCGTGTGTGGACGTACATATACATGTGTATGTGGGTGGGTTGGGCCATTCTCTCGTATGTTTCCTTGAGCTATCTCGCTAACGCGGGAGACAGAGAAAAAGTATAATAGTAGTAATGATAGTAATGATAATGATAATGATAATGATAATAATGATTATATATATATATACATATATTTATATATATATATATATATGTATATATATATATATATATATATATATATATATATATATATATATATATATATATATATATATATATATATATATTTTTTTGCTTTGTCGCTGTCTCCCGCGTTTGCGAGGTAGCGCAAGGAAGCAGACGAAAGAAATGGCCCAACCCACCCCCATACATATGTATATACATACACGTCCACACACGCAAATATACATACCCATACATCTCAATGTACACATATATATACACACAGAGACACATACATATATACACATGCACACAATTCACACTGTCTGCCTTTATTCATTCCCATCGCCACCTCGCCACACATGGAATAACATCTCCCTCCCCCCTCATGTGTGCGAGGTAGCGCTAAAAAAAGACAACAATGGCCCCATTCGTTCACACTCAGTCTCTAGCTGTCATGCAATAATGCCCGAAACCACAGCTCCCTTTCCACATCCAGGCCCCACACAACTTTCAATGGTTTACCCCAGACGCTTCACATGCCCTGATTCAGTCCACTGACAGCACGTCAACCCCGGTATACCACATCGATCCAATTCACTCTATTCCTTGCCCGCCTTTCACCCTCCTGCATGTTCAGGCCCCGATCACACAAAATCTTTTTCACTCCATCTTTCCACCTCCAGTTTGGTCTCTCACTTCTCCTCGTTCCCTCCACCTCCGACACATATATCCTCTTGGTCAATGTTTCCTCACTCATTCTCTCCATGTGCCCAAACCATTTCAAAACACCCTCTTCTGCTCTCTCAACCACGCTCTTTTTATTTCCACACATCTCTCTTACCCTTACATTACTTACTCGATCAAAGCACCTCACACCACATATTGTCCTCAAACATCTCATTTCCAGCACATCCACCCTCCTGCGCACAACTCTATCCATAGCCCACGCCTCGCAACCATACAACATTGTTGGAACCACTATTCCTTCAAACATACCCATTTTTGCTTTCCGAGATAATGTTCTCGACTTCCACACATTCTTCAAGGCTCCCAGGATTTTCGCCCCCTCCCCCACCCTATGATTCACTTCCGCTTCCATGGTTCCATCCGTTCCATGGTTTGCCACAAAGCAAAATATATATATATATATATATATATATATATATATATATATATATATATATATATATATATATATATATTCTTTTTCTTTCTTTTTTATACATATCTGCCATACTCTTGTATCTGTCACAAGCCTTTATGAGATGGGAGGAGAAAATTTGTTTTATCGTGAGCCAGCGAGTGACTGACGAGGTAGAATTCTTAGGTCTCCGGCATCCTGCACCCTCACCAAGTCTCTTGCTTAGTGGTGTGGGGGCAGGGACGAGAGTCCCCTGTAAATATTCTCGGGGTTCATGTACCCACACATTCAACACGCCTCCCGGTTCCGCCGCGTGGGACCGGGAGGAGGGTCGCCAGTGAATCAACACTGGGGCCTCCCATGCAGCATGCAGATATCTGATCATCTCTACATTTTGCTCCAGTAACTTTGCCTTTTTCTTTTCCAATTCATAGTTGCTCCCCATTCACTGACTGTATTCACCCAATAGAAGTTCCCGCCTAGTCGTCATTCCTGATCTATGTAAGTTTCAGGTTTCCTTTTCTTCACTGTTAATGACGTAACATCCTTTCTCTATTCGTGCCAAATACTAAATTCTCGATTTACAGCTATGAAAAAATTCAGTAATTCACTGTAAAGCAAAATCACATTCCTTGTCCTTCATATTTTTCTAACGTCTGCGCTTTAATGTGGTAAAGAATAGTTTTGCTATTTTTAGGTTTTCTTTAGATATCATGAAATGAAATGTCATTTTACATGCAACATAAAGTCATCCCATTTCTTCATGTGACGCCAGCAACAAAATGATTCTCCTGTCTAAACCAAAACATATCATTATGATAAGGGAGGCTCATACTATTGAATAGAAATTAGGCTAACTCCTGGCACGTGTTTGGATAGGTAATCCAAAGCATTACTAAGTTTTGGCAGCAGTCGTGAACGGCCAAAGTCGAAGTTAAGACGTCCCCTAATGGTGGCTACACTCGCGAAACTAAGGATCATCCTCGCCCACTCTGACAGGAGGCGGAAATAGCTAGGCTTCAATTTTACCAAAGTTCCTTGTAAGAGGTAAAGTTCCTTCTGAAGATTTTGCTACAAGACTATAGATAAATCTGTACATACACAGACATATACATATATACACGTGTACATATTCATACATGCTTACCTTGATCCATTCCTGTCGCTACCCCAGCACACAGGAATTAGCATCCTCCTTCCCCATCAGAGAGGTACGGTCAGGAAAAGACAACAAAGGCCACATTCGTTCACACTCAGTCTCTAGCTGTCATGTGTAATGCACTGAAACCACAGCTCCCTATCCACATCCAGGACCCACAGACCTTTCCAAGGTTTACCCCAGACGCTTCTCATGCCCTGGTTCAGTCCACTGACAGCACGTCGACCTCGGTATACCACATCGTTCCAATTCACTCTATTCCTTGCACGCCTTTCACACTCCTGCATGTTCAGGCCCCGATTACTCAAAATCCTCTTCACTCTATCCTTCCACCTCCTGGTCTCCCGCTTCTCCTTGTTCCCTCCACCTCTGACATATATATCCTCTTTGTCAATTTTTCTTCACTCATTCTCTCTATATGTCTAAACCATTTCGACACACCCTCTTCTACTCTCTCACTACACTCACTTTATTACCACACATCTCTCTTACCCTTTCATTACTTGTTCGATCAAACCACCTCACACCACATATTGTCCTCAAACTGTTCATTTTCAACATATCCACCTTCCTTCGTACACCCTATCTATAGCCAATGTCTCGCAGCCATATAACATTGTTGGAACTACTGTTCCTTCAAACGTACCCATTTTTGCTCTCCGAGATAATGTTCTCACCCTCTACACATTCTCCATTGCTCCCAGAACCTTCGCCCGCTCCACCGCCCTGTGACTCACTTCCGCTTCCATAGTTCCATCCACTGCTATGTCTATTCCCATTCAAACTTACATCCTAATTAACTTGACCCTCAACTTTGCAGAACCTAATAACCTTGCTCTTATTCACGTTTACGCTCAACTTTCTCCTTTCACTCACTTTTCTAAACTCAGTCACCAACCTCTGCAGTTTTTCACCCGAATCAGCCAACTGAGCTGTATCATTAGAGAACAACAATTGACTCACTTCCCAGGCCCTCTCATCCACAACAGACTGCATACTTGCCCCTCTCCCCAAAACTCTTGCATTCACCACCCTAACTTCCCCGTCCATAAACAAATTAAACAACCATGGAGACATTACACACCCCATTTCCTTTCTCAAGTTCCAATCCTACTTCCAAATGGCTATCCCGGCTCCACCCTTCCTCCCCAAGTCCAGCCCTACGCTCCACCCGCTCTCCCTATTCCCGCTCCAAACTTCGCCCCTACTCCCTAATCCCAGTCACAACGCCCCGCTTGCCTAGGTAACAGGGCGGCAGCGATGTCAGCCGTCCCGGCCGTGACCAGGCTTGGGTAAAGCCCGCTTACAAAAATTTATGTGTGACCCGGAATTGAGCGTATATCTCTGTGTGTGGCAGAGCTGGCCAGTTACGGAAATAACAATAAAGGATACTGACGGAAACACAGCTCCAATTTCAGCGTTTGTGCCGAGTTGAGTGCTCACTTTTGAACCCGTAGACAGGCAAGTCAAAATAACATAAGTGAAATAAAAAAAAAGCTGTATGTTATAGTATAAAAACAAACAAATGATCTACAACTACATACAGTTTTTTCTTGGCTGGGAGTAGTGTGTACCTGATACACAGCTCTACGATATAATACCTTTGTCACCTAAGGTAGACATCAACTTGAGTTTCCTACGATTTACCGTGATCAGCGCGTCGTTTTATTTTCTCTAAAAAATTAGTTTTCTCTCCTCCACAAATAATCCAATGTACTCTTTTCTCACTCGATCTGCATCTCGTCTTGACACAGTTTCTTCATTAAACTCAAAATTGGACATGATAACTCGCTGGGGTAGACAAAATCTTGTTAAGTTTATTGCCTCCAAGACCCAGTTTCTACCTATCTCTCTATCGAAAACTCGCCACTCTCGTCTTTCCTGTGACGGTTCTGTAATTCTACCTCTTGACTCAATTAGCACACTTAGTATTACTGTAACATCGATCCTTTCTTGGAAACCTCACATTACGGGATTAGCTAAGTCTGCCTCTAAGAAACTGAATGTCCTGCTTAGATGTCGAAACTTCTTCACTTCTGAACAGTTGCTCAGTTTATACAAGGGATTGATTCGTCTTGCATGTAGCATTGCTCTCACATTTGGGGTGGTTCTAGCTTTGGGGTGGTTCTAGCGAGGTAGAGCAAGGAAAGCATACGAAAGAATGGCCCACCCCACCCACATGCAAATGTGTATACATGAACCCCCATACACACATATATACATGCCTATACATTTCAACGTATACGTACATATACATACACAGATATACATATATACATAAGTACAAATTCATATATACTACATTCATCCATTTACGCCGCCAGCCCCCCCCCCCCCCCCTCCCCGCGTGCGCGCGAAGTAGCGCTAGGAAAGGACAACAAAGGCCACATTCGTTCACACTCAGTCTCTACCTGTCATGTGTAATGCACCGAAACCACAGCTCCTTTTTCACATCTAGGCAACACAAAACTTTCCATGGTTTACCCCAGACGCTTCACATGCCCTGGTTCAATCCATTGACAGCACGTCGACCCCAGTATACCACATCGTTCCAATTCACTCTATTCCTTTCACGTCTTTTACCCTCCTGTATGTTCAGGCCCCGATGGCTCAAAATCTTTTTCACTCCATCCTTCCACCACCAATTTGGTCTCCTACCTCTCCTCGTTCCCTCCACCTCTGACACATATATCCTCTTTGTCAATCTTTCCTCACTCATTCTCTCCATGTGACCAAACCATTTAAATGTGAATATGAACAAGGTTATTAGGCATAGTAGGGTTGAGGGACAAGTTAATTGGGAGGCAAGTTTGAATGGAGAAAAACTGGAGGAAGTGAAGTGTTTTAGATATCTGGGAGTAAATTTGGCAGCGGATGGAACCATGGAAGCGGAGATGAGTCACAGGGTGGGAGAAGGGACGAAAGTTCTGGGTGCGCTGAAAAATGTGAGGAAGGTGAGAACACTATCTCGGAAAGCAAAAATGGGTATGTTTGAAGGAATAGTGGTTCCAACAATGTCATATGGTTGCGATGCGTGGGTTATAGATAGGTTTGTGCAGAGGCGGGTAGATGTGTTGGAAATGAGATGTTTGAGAACAATATGTAGCGTGAGGTGATTTGATCGAGCAAATAATGAAAGGGTACAAGAGATGTGTGGTAATAAAAAGAGTGTGGTTGAGAGCAGAAGAGGGTGTACTGAAATGGTTTGGTCACATGGAGAGAATGAGTGAGGAAAGATTGACAAGGAGGATATATGTGTCAGAGGTGGAGGGAACGAGGAGAAGTGGGAGACCAAATTGGAGGTGGAAGGATGGAGTGTAGAAGATTTTGAGTGATCGGGGCCTGAACATGCAGGAGGGTGAAAGGCGCGCAAGGAACAGAGTGAATTGGAATGATGTGGTATACAGGGGTCGACGTGCTGTAAATGGATTGAGCCAGGGCATTTGAAGCGTCTGGGATAAACTATGGAAAGTTTTGCGGGGCCTGGATGTGGAAAGAGAGCTGTGGTTTCGGTGCCTTATACATGACAGCTAGAGACTGAGTGTGAACGAATGTGGCCTTTGTTGTCTTTTCCTAGCGCTACCTCGCGCACATGCTGGGGGAGGGGTTTGTCATTTCATGTGTGGCGGGGTGGCGACGGAAATGAATAAAGGCAGCAAGTATGAATTATGTACATGTGTATATATATGTATATGTCCGTGTATATATATGTATACGTTAGGTATGTATATATGCGTGTGTGGACGTGCATGTATATACATTTGTATGTGGGTGGGTTGGGCCATACTTTCGTCTGTTCTCTTGCCCTACCTCGCTAACTTGGGAGACCGCGACAAAGTATAATAAAATAAGAATGATATATATATATATATATATATATATATATATATATATATATATATATATATATATATATATATATATATATATATATATATATATATATTGGATATGAACGCGTGAATTAAACCTACATATTAGTAAAGCGTTCAGTCCGTTAAAAGAAAGTAATCTTTGTCCATACTGATATGGTCCATGGAAGTGATGTCTTTGCCAGAATGTAACTATTTCTAGTTGTGTCAAGTTGTACATAGTAGATGCTCATAAGATATTCACAAATTTCATAATATGTATGTAGATTTCATTTTTTTCAGTATCATAATAACTACATAATGCAAATTTCACGGAAAATTGAGCACTTTCTTTTAAAGCCCGCTAGCAGATGTTACCTTGAAATTTATAATGATACCAAAAATTCTGGACATTTGTAAACTAGACATCACTGAAGCTCGAAATTACTTAATGAAATGAATTTTTACCTTAGTATTCGCACTATGACCTTTTTTTTTCTTTTTATGAAATAAGAAATGTTTAAGATAAGCTTCACACAGGTGTGTGAAAAGTTAGCGAACATTAGACTAATTGTGAGCTTGATGCACGGACGAAAAGTTCATGATATTAATGTTTATTGAATATATCTAGGTAATGTATATGTATACAGAATGCGAATATTATGTAACTTTTTCATCATTATGCACAACACCGCGACGTCTCCTGACCACATCACCAAAGCATTTCATGAATGTAAATGGTATCTCCCCCTTATGTAATGGTCGTCTCATTTATTTTCCTATATGACATACCAGACTATAAATTGTAGACCCCATTTTTTTTCTTCCTTTTGACTCACATATCACTGTACTGGACCATTAGCCAGAGTGGATAACGAGGCTTGTGCTAATGGTGCCTCCATGTCCCTCATTACCAGTTTGAAAAATCTGCTAAAGAATGACGTATCTTATTACCCAGCCAGGCCCACCACGCCTCTGTTTCAGCTTACCCAAAACAAAGAAGCAAAAATGATTCGCTGGCATCTGGCTGATCTCTTACCAACACAGAACAATGCATGACAGTTGTAAAAGTTATTGCTCGACAACTGGATATTGGCTCGTATCTGGCGTACTCTACAGTGTTTATAGAAGGCAACCTTGAAAAGCATGAAATTCCACAACTATAACAGAACTTACAAAGTTACGTTTTCCATCTTCCTCTAGATGTTTTCGTCCTGTCACGCAGTACAACCCCTCCTCTGTAAGACTCATCACCACTCGTCTCTCCCTCAGTCTTGTGTCCATTTGCTTACCAGTATTTTTCACAACTGCACACGCTCTAATTTTGTCTTATACACTATTTCTTTTTCAGATCTTATGGTTAACTTTATCTATTGATTCTAGGAGTATTTTGGTGCAAACCCAACACATTGCCTCGTTCAGTCCCTTTGTTTTAATTCACAAATTTTCTCACACTCAACACTGGAAATCACCCTGCAAAAAAGTACTCACAGTGACCCTTGACTAACATCTACAGACTATCCCAAAGACTGACCCAGTGAGACGACAGTATAATGTCACGGTCACCTTTAGTTAAGATTGTGTGAAAATGGTGAAAGCGAAGTTAACCATTTAATAGATAGATCATACAAATTGTTGGAGACAGCCATTACGGTCTCTCTCTCTCTCTCTCTCTCTCTCTCTCTCTCTCTCTCTCTCTCTCTCTCTCTCTCTCTCTCTCTCTCTCTCTCTCTCTCTCTCTCCAATAGCCAATCTGTTGCCATCACAAAAAGCACCTACACAACTCGGTCGACACAAAGTAAAGTAGTTTAACAACCTAGTCGAGACCTGTGCTTCGTATGATGCCGTGGTGCCTTACTTGAGGAACTAGCATGTCTGCAAAGTAAGCTATAGCAACTAGACAAGCACTCGATTTTGACGAATTTTTCTTAACTTTCCATCCATGCAAAAATAAAACTAAAGTTAGCTATATCACTGACGAAATCAGAACGCTGCCACTATGAGGGTCTCGGCTGAGGGGTGGTAAAAACTCCTTCCGAATTTTAGTTTCACAATAGATTTTTTCTCTTTCCTACGTTCTGTACAATATTCTGAGCTTATCTGTTGATGGACTTCCCATGCCCTGTGCATCACGGAAGCAAGTTTCCTTGTCTGAGGTTCAAAGCTATTTGAAAACCCCTAAAACGGAGAATTTAGATAATGAATTTGATCAACTGAATATAATGGACGATCAGTACATACGCCGTTGAGTTATCTTACGCCTCAAACCATCATACCTTTGTATAATTACCCGCGGACAGAAGAGTGAAACTTTGCAAGTTGACGTGCTACTTTCGATCTTTTAACATTAGCAAGTACAGTATGAACAAACATGAACCTCACATATCAGAAAAACATGTGTGATATAAATTTGTGCTTGCTTAAGGTGCTGCACAGGTTTACTCTCCTCAACCTCATACTTTAACTGCTTTCAGAAGCTGTTTATATCTTTTCCTATTTCACTGTATCATTAGATTTTCTGTTCTAAATTTCTTTTCCTTTTTTCAGTAGCGTTCCCGCAATGATTGGCTGGGTGTCTTCCATTTTAAAGTCTCACACTCATGTAGCAATAGTTATATTGTGCTGCATCACGTTCTTTCGTGAAGTTTTTGACAGTGAGAATGTTATATTAATTACTGGAAAAACCATGATATAATTCTATGGGAGTACTCAGGGACGCACGAACATACTTTAAGTCGAGCGCGCTAGTGATGAACGTCAGTGACTGTCCTCAAGATCATAGATCTCAGTTGTCCATGGCAGGAATAGGTCTACGTAAGTTGACACACATCTCAGATATGCCTCTCTCTCTCTCTCTCTCTCTCTCTCTCTCTCTCTCTCTCTCTCTCTCTCTCTCTCTCTCTCTCTCTCTCTCTCTCTCTCTCTCTCTCTCTCTCTCTCTCTCTCTCTCTCTCTCTCTCTCATCTATCTATCTATATCTCTGACGCCCGTTCCCTACTGGAACTCCCATCAAGGGGAGGCCACAGCAAAAGTCTTCACTTATCCCTGTCCTTACGTGCCTCCCTCGCCAACACCATTCCACGCATTCTTCCACCATCATTTTCCCTCCAGTATTCATCCATTTAATAGCCATTTGGCCATTTAACAGGTGGTCTTCCACTCACGCTAACCCCTTTAATTGTACTATCATACACTTTCCTTGTAAACTCTCAGTCTTGCATTTTTTCCACATGCCCCTACATGTATGTATGTATGTATGTGGGGAGAGAGAGAGAGAGAGAGAGAGAGAGAGAGAGAGAGAGAGAGAGAGAGAGAGAGAGAGAGAGAGAGAGAGAGAGAGAGAGAGAGAGAGAGACTAAAGGAATATCTATCTCTGAGCCTATCCTCCAAAAATATCAGAGATCTCTCAACTCGCATCAATTCTCTTGGTAAACCATATAAGAAAATTCCATCCGTCCCCGTTGCATAAAATATCAAGATTAAGCCCATTAGGCCGCTTGAGGAAACTTGCCTCAAAGGTAACTTATGAGATTTTAATTTTTCAATTTGCTTCTGGCTTCAGATGAGCGAAATATTTGTATTAGACATCTTTACCTCTAAAGCAGTAACGTAAAATATAAACCGCATCAGTTTACCTACGGAAAGCAGTAGTACTTTTTAAAGATCTGACGGTTATATGATGCGATCAAGAAATTGTTATTTTGAAGCAGTACAACGGTTATATTACGGGAAGGAGTAGCACTACTCAAGCTGGAGTTGTGGAGTGTGTGATAGAGTGTAAGAAAGTAAATTCTGGATTGATGTGGGTAGAGCTGAAAGTGGATGGCGAGAGATGGGTGATTATTGGTGCTTATGCACCTGGTCATGAGAAGTAACATCATGAGAAGCAAATGTTTTGAGAGCAGCTAAGTGAGTGTGTCAACAGTTTTGTTGCATTAGACCGGGTATTAGTGATGGGTGATTTGAATGTAAAGGGAAATAATGGTGTGCAATGGGTGTACAGTGTTGTGAATGGGAATGGCGAAGATATTGTGGAGTTGTGGGCTAAGAAAGACTATTGATTGGAAATACCTGGTTTAAAAAGAGATATACACAACTATACGTTTGCAAGTAGGAGAGATGGTTAACAGGCATTATTAGATTACGTATTAATTGATAGGCGTGTAATAGAGAGACTTTTGGGAAGTGAGTCAGTTGTTCGCCGATAACACAGCACTGGTGGCTGATTTGAGTGACAAACTGCAGAAGTTGGTGACTGAGTATGGAAAAGTGTGTGAAAGGAGAAAGTTGAGAGTAAATGTGAATAAAGGCAGGGTTGAGGGACACGTTAGTTGGGATGTAAGTTTGAGTGGAGAAAAACTGGAGGAAGTGAAGAATTTTAGATATCTGTTAGTGGACTTGGCAGCGGATAGAGCTATGGAAGCATAAGTGAATTAAGGGTGAACGAGGGGGCGAAGGTTTTGCAAGGGATGAAGAATGTGTGGAAAGATAGAAATTTATCTCGGAGAGCAAAAATGGGTATGTTTGAAGAAATAATAGTTCTAACAATATCATATGGTTGCGAGGCATAGGCTACAGATGGTGTTGTGCGGAGGTGGGTGGCTGTGTTGCAAATGAAATGTTTGAGGTGCTCTGATCGGGTATGTCATGAAAGGGTAAGAGAGATGTGTAGTAATGAAAAGAGTGTGGTTGAGAGAGCAGAAGACGGTGTGTTGAAACGGTTTGGACATATGGAGAGAATGAGTGAGGAAAGATTGACAAAGAGGATATATGTGTCAGAGGTGGAGGGAACAAGGAGAAGAGGGCGACCAAATTGGAGATAGAAGGAAGGAATGAAAAAAAGTATTGAACTATCGGGACCTGAACATACAGAAGGGTGAAAGGCGTGCACGGAATAAAGTGAATTGGAATGATATGTATACTGGGGTTGACTTGCTGTCAGTGGACTGAACTAGGGTGTGTGAAATGTCTGGGGTATACCATGGAAAGGTCTGTACGGTCTGAATGTGGATAGGGAGCTGTGGTTTCGGTGCATTGTACATGACAGCTAAAGAATAAATGTGAGCGGATGTGGCCTTTCTTCGTCTGTTTCTTGGCGCTACCTAGCTAACGCAGGGAGTGGTGATGCTGTTTCCTGTGGGCAGGGTGGCGCCCGGCATAGATGAAGGCGAGCAAGAATAAATATATACGTGTGCATATATGTACACCCACTGATACGCTCTGCAACGATCACTGGTGTGGTTGGTACCCTTGCCTCTCTCTGTATACGCGTTTGTGTGTGTGTGTGTGTGTGTGTGTGTGTGTGTGTGTGTGTGTGTGATAGTACTATGGTATGAATTAACACAGAGTGTTAGTACGAAAGCCTTTAAATGGCATAGCATTACCCTTTGTCATGTAATTGCAAACCCACAATCTGTATCAATGTGTGCATGACAACGAATTGGGGTACCACTTAGGGATTTCTTATGTTATAAGATACAACGACATAAACTCACATCATTACAAAGTGTAGATGATAGAAAATATGTAAATGTCCAGCAATATATGATCACATGCATAAAGAACAGAATATTTGTGTATCGCATGAGTGATATAACATTAAGCTTAGTACTGGCATAATTATGACTAAGGGAATGAATCACGAAACGAGGTAAGATATTTCTGTAGTACGCCAAACATGATAAGATGAAAATGTCCACGAGGGTGTGATTGGGAGGGATATTCGTGTGAGACACAACGTGAGTGCTAGCACAGATTTTTACCACAGGAGGTTCGTTATCTGAATACAGTGTATCCAATATCTTGGAAACGGAACAGGTTCGACCTGCATTAAGCTGAGCTTTTGAGTGAACAGTAGGAATCATAGTGTTTGCCAAGAACCATACATGTGTTCAACAAGATAAAAACCATGAGAAATAGATCAAACTATGGCCAAGCAGCAAGGGGTTCCTGCTGTAGTGGTTACATTGTATCGTGAAGCATAATGTGGTTCATGAAGCCCAATCTGCACGTAAATGCATTGTAAAATGGTACATGGGTGTGTATGTAAAAGTACGTGTATGTGCGTGTATGTATACATGTACGTATATGAGTGGAGGGGTCTTTCTTAGTTTGTTTACTGGAGCTACCTTAATAACACTGGAAACAGCGATCGAGCATTATGATAAGTATAAATGAATCTTATTCATATATACATTTCTTCTTCTTATCACTTATATCACTGAACCCATATATGATTGGATAAATATGTGTGTATATATATATATATATATATATTTTCTTTTCTTTTAAACTATTCGCCATTTCCCGCATTAGCGAGGTAGCGTTAAGAACAGAGGACTGGGCCTGTTTTGGATTATCCTCACCTGGCCCCCTCTGTTCCTTCTTTTGGGAAAAAAAAAAAAAAAAAAAACGAGAGGGGAGGATTTCCAGCCCCCCGCTCCCTCCCCTTTTAGTCGCCTTCTACGACACGCAGGGAATACGTGGGAAGTATTCTTAATCCCCTATCCCCAGGGATAATATATATATATATATATATATATATATATATATATATATATATATATATATATATATATATATATATATATATATATATATACACAGATATATATATATATACACATATATATATTTAAAATCAAACATGATAAGTTCCCAAGTGCACTTTCGTGTAATAATCACATCATCAGGCGAGACACAAGAGAGAAATATAAGTCAGTTGATATACATCGAAGAGACGAAGCTAGGACGCCATTTCGTAAACATGTGATTGTCCAAGACAGACAACGAGCGTTCATAAACTTATCATTTTACAAATTTTTTCAACAATATAGTTATCTAATTTATATAGACCATCACTAATATTAAGATTACAATTCTTTTATGTATCTGATAATAGAAGATTCGATGATATTTCTCGTGGTAATAGAGTCAGAGTTAATAACTGAGATGGCATTACTACAGTCAATACAATGATCATAGTTTTTAACGTGATTAAACAAGGCATTTGATTCTTGTCCCGTTCTTATACTATATTTATGTTGCTTAAGTCTAACAGAAAGATCCTTACCAGTCTGCTCAACATAAAACTTATCACAATTTCTGCAAGGCACTTTATAGATGCACCCAGGTGAATTTTCTGGTGAATTCCTGATTAAGATATTCGTTATAGTATTATTGTTACTGAAGGCAGCATTTACATTGAAGGATCTAAGCAACATGGGAAGTAAAGTAAAATTATTTTAAAAGGAAGAACTAAAAGATTCTTGGTGTCAATGGAAGGTTTGGGCTCGACTCTATAAAATGATTTCTTTGCTAACTTAAGGGATTTATCAGTGAAAGATCTAGGGTACTTTAACTTAGATCCAGTAGAATATATCTTCTCAAACTCATCATCAATATACTCTGTACTGCAAATACGTAATGCCCCAGGGAACAAACATTGAAATGATGATGATTTAACTCTGTCATGTTGAAATGAGTAAAAATGGATATATGAGCATACATTGGTAGGTTTTCTGTATATGCTAGGCAAGGAAACAAGTTTAAGTTTAGCATATACAGAAAACCTACCAATGTATGCTCATATATCCATCTTTACTCATCTCAACATGACAGAGTTGAATTTCCTTGCACTGCCTCGCTAAAGCGGGAGACAGCGACAAAGTATTATAAATATATATATATATATATATATATATATATATATATATATATATATATATATATATATATATATATATATATATATATATTTTTTTTTTTTTTTTTTAACTATTCGCCATTTCCCGCGTTAGCGAGGTAGCGTTAAGAACAGAGGACTGGGCCTTTTTTGGAATATCCTCACCTGGCCCCCTCTGTTCCTTCTTTTGGAAAATTAAAAAAAAAAGAGAGGGGAGGATTTCCAGCCCCCCGCTCCCTCCCCTTTTAGCCGCCTTCTACGACACGCAGGGAATACGTGGGAAGTATTCTTAATCCCCTATCCCCAGGGATAATATATATATATATATATATATATATATATATATATATATATATATATATATATATATATATATATATATATATATATATATATATATTATTTTCATTTATTTTGCTTTGTCGCTGTCTCCCGCGTTTGCGAGGCAGCGCAAGGAAACAGACGAAAGAAATGGCCCAACCCACCCCCATACACATGTATATACATACACGTCCACACACGCAAATATACATACCTATACATCTCAATGTACACATATATATACACACACAGGCACATACATATACACCCATGCACACAATTCACACTGTCTGCCTTCATTCATTTCCATCGCCACCTCGCCGCACATGGAATACCATCCCCCTCCCCCTCATGTGTGCGAGGTAGCGCTAGGAAAAGACAACAAAGGCCCCATTTGTTCACACTCAGTCTCTAGCTGTCATGCAATAATGCCCGAAACCACAGCTCCCTTTCCACATCCAGGCCCCACACATCTTTCCATGGTTTACCCCAGACGCTTCACATGCCCTGATTCAGTCAACTGAAAGCACGTCAACCCCGGTATACTACATCGATCCGATTCACTCTATTCCTTGCCCGCCTTTGACCCTCCTGCATGCTCAGGCCCCGATCACTCAAAATGTTTTTCACTCCATCTTTCCACCTCCAATTTGGTCTCCCACTCCTCCTCGTTCCTTCCACCTCCGACACATATATCCTCTTGGTTAATCTTTCCTCACTCATTCTCTCCATGTGCCCAAACCATTTCAAAACACCCTCTTCTGCTCTCTCAACCACGCTCTTTTTATTTCCACACATCTCTCTTACCCTTACATCATTTACTCGATCAAACCACCTCACACATTGTAATCAAACATCTCATTTCCAGCACATCCACCCTCCTGCGCACAACTCTATCCATAGCCCACGCCTCGCAGCCATACAACATTGTTGGAACCACTATTCCTTCAAACATACCCATTTTTGCTTTCCGAGATAATGTTCTCGACTTCCACACATTCTTCAAGGCTCCCAGGATTTTCGCCCCCTCCCCCACCCTATGATCTACATCCTCTTCCATGGTTCCATCCACTGCCAAATCCACTCCCAGATATCTAAAACACTTTACTTCCTCCAGTTTTTCTCCATTCAAACTTACCTCCCAATTGACTTGACCCTCAACCCTACTGTACCTAATAACCTTGCTCTTATTCACATTTACTCTTAACTTTCTTCTTTCACACACTTTACCAAACTCAGTCACCAGCTTCTGCAGTTTCTCATATGAATCAGCCACCAGCGCTGTATCATCAGCGAACAACAACTGACTCACTTCCCAAGCTCTCTCATCCACAACAGACTTCATACTTGCCCCTCTTTCCAAAACTCTTGCATTCACCTCCCTAACAGCCCCATCCATAAACAAATTAAACAACCATGGAGACATCACACACCCCTGCCGCAAACCTACATTCACTGAGAACCAATCACTTTCCTCTCTTCCTACACGTACACATGCCTTACATCCTCGATAAAAACTTTTCACTGCTTCTAACAACTTGCCTCCCACACCATATATTCTTAATACCTTCCACAGAGCATCTCTATCCACTCTATCATATGCCTTCTCCAGATCCATAAATACTACATACAAATCCATTTGCTTTTCTAAGTATTTCTCACATACATTCTTCAAAGCAAACACCTGATCCACACATCCTCTACCACTTCTGAAACCACACTGCTCTTCCCCAATCTGATGCTCTGTACATGCCTTCACCCCCTCAATCAATATCCTCCCATAAAATTTACCAGGAATACTCAACAAACTTATACCTCTGTAATTTGAGCACTCACTCTTATCCCCTTTGCCTTTGTACAATGGCACTATGCACGCATTCCGCCAATCCTCAGGCACCTCACCATGAGTCATACATACATCAAATAACCTTACCAACCAGTCAACAATACAGTCACCCCCTTTTTCAATAAATTCCACTGCAATACCATCCAAACCTGTTGCCTTGCCGGCTTTCATCTTCCGCAAAGCTTTTACTACCTCTTCTCTGTTTACCAAATCATTTTCCCTAACCCTCTCACTTTGCACACCACCTCGACCAAAACACCCTATATCTGCCACTCTATCATCAAACACATTCAACAAACCTTCAAAATACTCACTCCATCTCCTTCTTACATCACCACTACTTGTTATCACCTCCCCATTAGCCCCCTTCACTGAAGTTCCCATTTGCTCCCTTGTCTTACGCACTTTATTTACCTCCTTCCAGAACATCTTTTTATTCTCCCTAAAGTTTAATGATATTCTCTCACCCCAACTCTCATTTGCCCTCTTTTTCACCTCTTGCACCTTTCTCTTGACCTCCTGTCTCTTTCTTTTATACATCTCCCACTCAATTGCATTTTTTCCCTGCAAAAATCGTCCAAATGCCTCTCTCTTCTCTTTCACTAATAATCTTACTTCTTCATCCCACCACTCACTACCCTTTCTACTCAACCCACCTCTCACGTTTCTCATGCCACAAGCATCTTTTGCGCACTCCATCACTGATTCCCTAAATGCATCCCATTCCTCCCCCACTCCCCTTACTTCAATTGTTCTCACCTTTTTCCATTCTGTACTCAGTCTCTCCTGGTACTTCCTCACACAAGTCTCCTTCCCAAGCCCACTTAATCTCACCACCCTCTTCACCCCAACATTCACTCTTCTTTTCTGCAAACCCATACAAATCTTCACCTTAGCCTGCACAAGATAATGATGAGACATCCCTCCTGTTGCACCTCTTAGCACATTAACATCCAAAAGTCTCTCTTTCGCGCGCCTGTCAATTAACACGTATATATATATATATATATATATATATATATATATATATATATATATATATATATATATATATATATATATATATATATATATATATATATATATATATATATATATATATATATAATGGAAAGGATCACAATTTTACGCGTGATCAAGGATATTCCTATGGGTCCACGGGGAAAATGAAACATGATAAGTTCTCAAATGCACTTTTGTGTAACAATCACATCATGAGGGGAGATACAATAAAGAAATATAATTCAGTTGATATACAACAAAGAGACGTAGCTAGGACGCCATTTGGTAAACAAGTGATTGTCCAAGACAGACAACGAGCGTATCATAAACTTATTATGTGGACAAGAAGGGGAATTGTTTACAAATTTTATCAACAATAAAGCAATCCAATTTGTATAGACCTTCACTAATATTGAGGTTATAATTCATTTATTTGATGATAGAAGAAGATTCAATGATATTTCTCGTGGTACTAGAGTTAATGACTGCGATGGCATTACTCCAGTCAATACAATGATCATATTTTTAAATTAAACAATGATTAAACAATGCATTTGATTCTTGTCCTCCTCTTATATCATATTTATGTTGCTGAAGTCTAACAGAAAGATCCTTACCAGTCTGCCCGACATGAAACTTATCATAGTTTCTACATGGCACTTTGTAGATGCTTCCATGAGAATTTTCTGGTGAATTCCTAATTAAGATATTCTTTATAGAAGTATTGTTGCTGAAAGCAAGGATTTAAGCAACATGGGGAGTAACGTAAAATTATTATGAAAAGGGAAAACTAAAAGATTCTTGGGGTTCAATGGGAGGTTTGGGCTCAAATCCATAAAGTGATTTCTTTGCTAACGTAAGGGATTTATCAGTGAAAGATCTAAGGTACTTTAATTTTGATCTAGATAATGAGTTTGAGAAGATATATTCTATTGGGTCTAAGTAAAAATTGTTTACTTTGTTTATGGATGGGGTGGTTAGAGAGGTAAATGCAAGTGAATTCCTATTTAGGACAAGTGAGTCCATTATCCCCTAGTACCATAAATAAATGTGCTGATAAGAAACATCATAGCTAAAGTAAGCACTCATGTGACCGTCTCTGTCCCAACCTCGGATCGTGAACGTCGTCAGTCAACCACTTCACCACGTCTCCCCTTGAATAAACCCAGGAATAAAACGCTTGAGCATGTCAGTAATACTGGAACAGCAACATATTCTCCTCCCCTGAGAGGACCTCCTACATTGTTCATTTACATGAATTTCCAACATAGTGCACCTTCCTTCAGACAATATAGCCCATTACTGTGTGGGTCAAGTTTTACTGCTGCTCTCACTTTTGCCATCATTTCTCTGGTGCGCTACACATACCAAGGTTCTCATGACATTTAACATATATCATGTGAGACGCTTTATTATTTCAGTGAGAAGACCATGAGTGATCCTAAGCAACCCGTGAGTGAGGCAACGCTGGTTGTTGTTAGCAAATTTGATTGGATAAGCTTCATCGGACGAAGTCACGTAGGTTGCCGTGATATATATATATATATATATATATATATATATATATATATATATATATATATATATATATATATATATATATATATATATATATATATATATATATATATATATATATATATATATATATATATATTTATATATTTATCATATATATCATATATATATATATATTATATATATATATATATATATATATATATATATATATATATATATATATATATATATATATATATATATATATATATCCTTGGGGATAGGGGAGAAAGAATACTTCCCACGTATTCCCTGCGTGTCGTAGAAGGCGACTAAAAGGGGAGAGAGCGGGTGGCTGGAAATCCTCCCCTCTCGTTTTTTTTTTCAATTTTCCAAAAGAAGGAACAGAGAAGGGGGCCAGGTGAGGATATTCCCTCAATGGCCCAGTCCTCTGTTCATAACGCTACCTCGCTAACGCGGGAAATTGCGAATAGTATGAAAGAAAGAAAAGATATATATATATATATATATATAATATATATATTTTTCTTTCAAACTATTCGCCATTTCCCGCGTTAGCGAGGTAGCGTTAAGAGGAGAACTGGGCCTTTGAGGGAATATCCTCACCTGGCCCCCTTCTCTGTTCCTTCTTTTGGAAAATTAAAAAAAAATAATGAGAGGGGAGGATTTCCAGCCCCCCGCTCCCTCCCCTTTTAGTCGCATTCTACGACACGCAGGGAATACGTGGGAAGTATTCTTTCTCCCCTATCCCCAGGGATATATATATATATATATATATATATATATATATATATATATATATATATATATATATATATATATATATATATATATATATATGTATATATATGTATGTGTGTGTGTGTGTATATGTGCGTATGTATGTGTATGTGTGTGTATGTGTATATGTGTATATATATGTATATTATCCCTGGGGATAGGGGTGAAAGAATACTTCCCACGTATTCCTCGCGTGTCGTAGAAAGCGACTAGAGGGGACGGGAGCGGGGGGCCAGAAATCCTCCACTCCTTGTATTAACTTTCTGAAATGGGAAACAGAGGAAGGAGTCACGCGGGGAGGGCTCATCCTCCTCGAAGGCTCAGAGTGGGGTGCCTAAATGTGTGTGGATGTAACCAAGATGTGAAAAAAGGAGAGATAGGTAGTATGTTTGAGGAAAGGAACCTGGATGTCTTGGCTCTGAGTGAAACGAAGCTCAAGGGTAAAGGGGAAGAGTGGTTTGGGAATGTCTGGGGAGTAAAGTCAGGGGTTAGTGAGAGGACAAGAGCAAGGGAAGGAGTAGCAATACTCCTGAAACAGGAGTTGTGGGAGTATGTGATAGAGTGTAAGAAAGTAAATTCTCGATTAATATGGGTAAAACTGAAAGTTGATGGAGAGAGGTGGGTGATTATTGGTGCATATGCACCTGGGCATGAGAAGAAAGATCAAGAGAGGCAAGTGTTTTGGGAGCAGCTGAATGAGTGTGTGAGTGGTTTTGATGCACGAGACTGGGTTATAGTGATGGGTGATTTGAATGCAAAGGTGAGTAATGTGGCAGTTGAGGGAATAATTGGTATACATGGGGTGTTCAGTGTTGTAAATGGAAATGGTGAAGAGCTTGTAGATTTATGTGCTGAAAAAGGACTGATGATTGGGAATACCTGGTTTAAAAAGCGAGATATACATAAGTATACTTATGTAAGTAGGAGAGATGGCCAGAGAGCGTTATTGGATTACGTGTTAATTGACAGGCGTGCGAAAGAGAGACTTTTGGATGTTAATGTGCTGAGAGGTGCAACTGGAGGGATGTCTCATCATTATCTTGTGGAGGCTAAGGTGAAGATTTGTATGGGTTTTCAGAAAAGAAGAGTGAATGTTGGGGTGAAGAGGGTGGTGAGAGTAAGTGAGCTTGAGAAGGAGACCTGTGTGAGGAAGTACCAGGAGAGACTGAGTACAGAATGGAAAAAGGTGAGAACAATGGAAGCAAGGGGAGTGGGGGAGGAATGGGATGTATTTAGGGAATCAGTGATGGATTGCGCAAAAGATGCTTGTGGCATGAGAAGAGTGGGAGGTGGGTTGATTAGAAAGGGTAGTGAGTGGTGGGATGAAGAAGTAAGAGTATTAGTGAAAGAGAAGAGAGAGGCATTTGGACGATTTTTGCAGGGAAAAAATGCAATTGAGTGGGAGATGTATAAAAGAAAGAGACAGGAGGTCAAGAAAAAGGTGCAAGAGGTGAAAAAAAAGGGCAAATGAGAGTTGGGGTGAGAGAGTATCATTAAATTTTAGGGAGAATAAAAAGATGTTCTGGAAGGAGGTAAATAAAGTGCGTACGACAAGGGAGCAAATGGGAACTTCAGTGAAGGGCGCAAATGGGGAGGTGATAACAAGTAGTGGTGATGTGAGAGGGAGATGGAGTGAGTATTTTGAAGGTTTGTTGAATGTGTTTGATGATAGAGTGGCAGATATAGGGTGTTTTGGTCGAGGTGGTGTGCAAAGTGAGAGGGTTAGGGAAAATGATTTGGTAAACAGAGAAGAGGTAGTGAAAGCTTTGCGGAAGATGAAAGCCGGCAAGGCAGCAGGTTTGGATGGTATTGCAGTGGAATTTATTAAAAAAGGGGGTGACTGTATTGTTGACTGGTTGGTAAGGTTATTTGATGTATGTATGACTCATGGTGAGGTGCCTGAGGATTGGCGGAATGCGTGCATAGTGCCATTGTACAAAGGCAAAGGGGATAAGAGTGAGTGCTCAAATTACAGAGGTATAAGTTTGTTGAGTATTCCTGGTAAATTATATGGGAGGGTATTGATTGAGAGGGTGAAGGCATGTACAGAGCATCAGATTGGGGAAGAGCAGTGTGGTTTCAGAAGTGGTAGAGGATGTGTGGATCAGGTGTTTGCTTTGAAGAATGTATGTGAGAAATACTTAGAAAAGCAAATGGATTTGTATGTAGCATTTATGGATCTGGAGAAGGCATATGATAGAGTTGATAGAGATGCTCTGTTGAAGGTATTAAGAATATATGGTGTGGGAGGCAAGTTGTTAGAAGCAGTGAAAAGTTTTTATCGAGGATGTAAGGCATGTGTACGTGTAGGAAGAGAGTAAAGTGATTGGTTCTCAGTGAATGTAGGTTTGCGGCAGGGGTGTGTGATGTCTCCATGGTTGTTTAATTTGTTTATGGATGGGGTTGTTAGGGAGGTGAATGCAAGAGTTTTGGAAAGAGGGGCAAGTATGAAGTCTGTTGGGGATGAGAGAGCTTGGGAAGTGAGTCAGTTGTTGTTCGCTGATGATACAGCGCTGGTGGCTGATTCATGTGAGAAACTGCAGAAGCTGGTGACTGAGTTTGGTAAAGTGTGTGGAAGAAGAAAGTTAAGAGTAAATGTGAATAAGAGCAAGGTTATTAGGTACAGTAGGGTTGAGGATCAAGTCAATTGGGAGGTGAGTTTGAATGGAGAAAAACTGGAGGAAGTGAAGTGTTTTAGATATCTGGGAGTGGATCTGGCAGCGGATGGAACCATGGAAGCGGAAGTGGATCATAGGGTGGGGGAGGGGGCGAAAATTCTGGGGGCCTTGAAGAATGTGTGGAAGTCGAGAACATTATCTCGGAAAGCAAAAATGGGTATGTTTGAAGGAATAGTGGTTCCAACAATGTTGTATGGTTGCGAGGCGTGGGCTATGGATAGAGTTGTGGGCAGGAGGATGGATGTGCTGGAAATGAGATGTTTGAGGACAATGTGTGGTGTGAGGTGGTTTGATCGAGTGAGTAACGTAAGGGTAAGAGAGATGTGTGGAAATAAAAAGAGCGTGGTTGAGAGAGCAGAAGAGGGTGTTTTGAAGTGGTTTGGGCACATGGAGAGGATGAGTGAGGAAAGATTGACCAAGAGGATATATGTGTCGGAGGTGGAGGGAACAAGGAGAAGAGGGAGACCAAATTGGAGGTGGAAAGATGGAGTGAAAAAGATTTTGTGTGATCGGGGCCTGAACATGCAGGAGGGTGAAAGGAGGGCAAGGAATAGAGTGAATTGGAGCGATGTGGTATACCGGGGTTGACGTGCTGTCAGTGGATTGAATCAAGGCATGTGAAGCGTTTGGTGTAAGCCATGGAAAGCTGTGTAGGTATGTATATTTGCGTGTGTGGACGTATGTATATACATGTGTATGGGGGGGGTTGGGCCATTTCTTTCGTCTGTTTCCTTGCGCTACCTCGCAAACGCGGGAGACAGCGACAAAGTATAAAAAAAAAAAAAAATATATATATATGTATATATATATATTCGGTAAAGTGTGTGAAAGAAGAAAGTTAAGAGTAAATGTGAATAAGAGCAAGGTTATTAGGTACAGTAGGGTTGAGGGTCAAGTCAATTGGGAGGTGAGTTTGAATGGAGAAAAATTGGAGGAAGTGAAGTGTTTTAGACATCTGGGAGTGGATCTGGCAGCGGATGGAACCATGGAAGCGGAAGTGGATCATAGGGTGGGGGAGGGGGCGAAAATTCTGGGAGCCTTGAAGAATGTGTGGAAGTCGAGAACATTATCTCGGAAAGCAAAAATGGGTATGTTTGAAGGAATAGTGGTTCCAACAATGTTGTATGGTTGCGAGGCGTGGGCTATGGATAGAGTTGTGCGCAGGAGGATGGATGTGCTGGAAATGAGATGTTTGAGGACAATGTGTGGTGTGAGGTGGTTTGATCGAGTAAGTAACGTAAGGGTAAAAGAGATGTATGGAAATAAAAAGAGCGTGGTTGAGAGAGCAGAAGAGGGTGTTTTGAAATGGTTTGGGCACATGGAGAGAATGAGTGAGGAAAGATTGACCAAGAGGATATATGTGTCGGAGGTGGAGGGAACGAGGAGAAGAGGGAGACCAAATTGGAGGTGGAAAGATGGAGTGAAAAAGATTCCGGGGTTGACGTGCTGTCAGTGGATTGAATCAAGGCATTGAACGTTGGTGTAAGCCTGAAAGCTGTGTAGGTATGTTATTTGCGTGTGGGACGTATTATAACATGTATGGGGGGTTGGGCATTTCTTTCGTCTGTTCCTTGCGCTACTCGCAAACGCGGAGACAGCGACAAAGTAAAAAAAAAAAAAAAAAATATTATATATATATATGTAAAGTGTTGAAAGAAAATAAGAGTAATGTATAAACAAGTTATAGGTAAGTAGGTGAGGTCAGTCATGGGGGTATTTGAGGAGAAAATTGAGAAGTGAAGTTTTAGACTCTGGTGTCTGCAGCGATGGAACATGAACGAATGGATCATAGGTGGGGGGGGGCGAAATTCTGGAGCCTTAAATGTTGGATCGAACATTATCTCGAAAGCAAAGGGTATGTTGAAGGAATTCAACAATGTTGTATGTCGAGCTGCTATGATAGATGTCGCAGAGATGATGTGCGAAATGAAGTTCGGGGGGCCTGAACATGCAGGAGGGTGAAAGGAGGGCAAGGAATAGAGTGAATTGGAGCGATGTGGTATACCGGGGTTGACGTGCTGTCAGTGGATTGAATCAGGGCATGTGAAGCGTCTGGGGTAAACCATGGAAAGCTGTGTAGGTATGTATATTTGCGTGTGTGGACGTATGTATATACATGTGTATGGGGGTGGGTTGGGCCATTTCTTTCGTCTGTTTCCTTGCGCTACCTCGCAAACGCGGGAGACAGCGACAAAGCAAAAAAAAAGAAAAAAAAATATATATATATATATATATATATATATATATATATATATATATATATATATATATATATATATATCACGGCAACTTACGTGACTTCGTCCGATAAGACCGTTGTCGATGCACGCGATACATGGGTCCTAGTTATATAGGCACTTACTCTCTCATGCGCTTTGTTTAGTTGCCATATATGTAAAGGATGCTAATAAGTGATGTGAAATATAAGGATTATCTACTTTGTAGTCATTCTATGTAGCAGGAAACTCCTTATCAAATCTCTTGAGACTCTTCAATCTTTTATCAGTAGTGCATTTTGATATGCATACAACAGAGAATATTGGTTTCACCAAATGTACTCCAAGAATCTTTAAATAAATATATTCCGTGAATAAAATTCACAGTAATGTAAATGAATGAATCTTCTCCTTTCTCTGTTACTGCATATGATGGGTTCTACAATACTGACTAAATCCTACAGCTGAGTCAATACATTAAACGAAGCAGACCCAAAAGTTTGGTAATCATTACCGATAGTGTCAAGGTAAAATATGTTTTCAGCAAGAACTTTGGTGCGAAATATACTGACTATAAATACAGAGAAAACCTGGCGACAATATATGACTGTGATATTTTCTCGGAAACATATTCCTTCCCATTATCAAATAAGAGATTTCTATCGAAAATGGCCTTTTTTTGACACTGTAATCTGGTTTTGGACGAATAAAATCCCGTAAAATATCCTATCTACCTTTTACGTCAACTTAAACCGATTTCTCGTTTCTGTTAGACTATCTTGAGAGAATGGATAGGTAACCCCGACGGCAGCAGATGGGTGAGTCACAACCGGGTATGGAAACGCCAAGGTCATGTCTTCTGTGTAGGACTCATTAGGGTCCGGAGAGACCAAGGACATGTCCTCTATGTAGGACTCATCAGTGTCCAGAGGAAACAGGGACAAGTCCTTTGTGTAGAACTTACCAGGGTCCGGAGACGCCAGGGGCATGTCCTCTGTGCAGGACTCGTCATGGTCCGGATAGTCTAGGAGCAAGGTCAGCTGGGTGGTTGACTTCAAGGTGCGGACAGCCCAAGTTCAGGTCCTGTAAGGGTTACACTAGGGTATAGAGAATTCAGGGGTGGAGTCGTCTGGGTGGGTACATGAAAGTTCATGGAACAGCCAGATAGCGGATGACCTCACGTTTTGTGACTGGTAACATTTTACATTGCTAATCTATGGAAATGGAAACAGCTCCTCCAAACGCACTACTCCTTCCAATATATCTGCCGGCAGAAAGATAGCTTAAGCTATATATGAAATTGTGATTCTAGCCAACACATTCTTTAAGAAAGAGAGTTTAGCCACCGCTTTATCAGGAATCAAGGTGAAATACACACATCTCACATTATCATTCTTTAAGAGGCTTATCAGCAAAGTTAAATCATTTGTCTAGCCAAGTCTTAAGATATCTGATAGCCTTTACTTTGACAACATTTAATGGTACCTACATTTGATTCCACTATATTTCAACTACTGCTGCAGAAACGTTTCCCATATTTGTGTCACTGTAGTTCTTTACAACGAGGAAGAATCAGCTTAATATATCCCATCTAAACGGATTATTTCAAAAGCGTTTAAATCACATCTTCGGGGTACTCCCTTCTTTAGAGAAAATTATCATAAATATCTGGGTCTTTCTCCATACATCTTATTTCTGAATGCTGGAATTCGATCTTACTCTCATGCTATTTTTGTAATCGGTCTTATTCTTATTCGACGTTGATAAAGTTGTTGACCAGAACTGAACTTTGTATTTTAAATGTGGTCTGACCAGGACGTTGTAGCGTTTCGGCCCACTTCTTCAATGTTCTCTGGGAAACCACGGAAAGGTCTTTTGGGTCTGGTTGAGGATAGGAAACTCTGATTCGAGGCATTATGCATGACAGCTAGAGAGTGAATGTAAGCAAATGTAGCAATTTCTCTGTGAAACAAGGTAGGGTATTACCTACAGTACTATTCACAACATGTTTGGGTACACTATTACAAATGTAAACCAATCTCAAGAATCACTAATCAGATCTCTAGCATATATGATATTTGCCTCTGAGAACCATCACAGAATCTCTAGGGAAGGCATCAGAAATTTGGAAGAGATTACTTAATGAGAGTGGAGTGAAAATAAACAAGGCAAAGGGGGGAGAATGATAACAGGTAGTGATGAAGTGAGAAGGAGATGGAGTGAGTATTTTGAACGTTTGTTGAATGTGTTTGATGACAGAGTGACAGATGTAGAATGTTTTGGTCGGGGTGGTGTGCGAAGTGAGAGGGTCAGGGAAAATGGTTTGGTTCAGAGAGAAGAGGTAGTGAAAGCTTTGCGGAAGATGAAATCGGCAGGCGGCGGGTTTAGATGGATTTGCAGTTGAATTTATATAGAAAGGGGTGACTGTGTTGTTATCTAGTTGGTAAGGATATTCAGTATATGTGTGGATCGTGGTGAACTGCCTGAGGATTGCCGAAGTGCATGTATACTGTCACTATAGAAAGGTAAAGGGGATAAAGTTGAGTGTTCAAAGTACAGAGGGCATAAGTTTGTTGAGTATTCCTGTAAAATTGTATGGGAGGGTATTCGTTGAGAGGATGAAGGCATGTACAGAGCATCAGATTGGGGAGGATCAGTGTGGTTTCAGAAATGGTAGAGGATGATTGGATAAGAAGTTTGCTTTGAAGAATGTGTGAGAAATACTTTGAGAAACAGATGGATTTGTATGTAGCATTTATGGATCTGGAGAAGCATATGACAGGGTAGATAGAGATGCTTTGTGGAAGGTCTTAAGAGTATACGGTGTTGGAGGTAAGTTGCTAGAAGCTCCCTTATTACCATCACCCACAAACTCCTTCTGAGCCATGCGGCCGCACTGTAACAGTTTCAGTCACCAACCCACGGGTCTCCGTTGACCAGTGGTTAGCGTTAGTGACTACAAGTCAGTAAGAGCCATCCTGGGGTCGGATCCGCGTGGATTCGAATCCTGAGCATAATAGTAGTGTACACCCAACCCAGGAGTTGTCCTCTCTTCGGCTTGGCCAATAGATGAATAGCTAGTTTAAGCTGGTGTGTACGTGTATGTGTGTGTATGTGTGTGTGTGTTTGTGTGTGTGTGTGTGTGTGTGTGTGTGTGTGTGTGTGTGTGTGTGTGTGTATGTGTGTGCATATACACAGATGTAATGACGTGATGATAGATACAAGGATAAGACACAGGGCAAAACGAGTGTAAAGCCCTCTCCCCGTAACACACAAATAGTAATCACAACCAGTCCTATTGCCACCATCATGATAGTACAACAAACAATGATCCTGGCCACCGATCGACCAACATCACAGTGTCTGTCATGAACATGATCACCATCCTCACATCCATCAACACTATCATAGTCCTGACACCATCACCAACATCAGTGCCCTTACTCCATCATCACCATCAGTGCCCTTACTCCATCATCACCATCAGTGCCCTTACTCCATCATCACCATCAGTGCCCTTACTCAACCATTAACATCAATTCCCTTACTCCATCATCAACGTCAATGTCCTTACTCCGTGATCACCATCAATGCCCTTACTCCATCATCAACATGAATGCCCTTACTTTATCATCAATATCAATGCCCTTACTCCATCACCACCATCAATGTCCTTACTCCATCATCAACATCAATGCCCTTACTCCATAATCACCATCAATGCTCTTACTCCATCATCATCAATGCCCTTACTCCATCATCAACATCAATGCCCATACTCTATCACCAACATCAATGCCCGTACTCCATCATCAACATCAATACCCTCACTCTATCATCAACAACAATGACCTTACTCCATCATCAACATCAATGCACTTACTCCAATACCACCATCAATACCCCTACTCCATCACCATCATCAATGCCCTTACTCCATCACCATCATCAATGTCCTTATTCCATCAACACCATCAATGCTCTTACTCCATCACCACCATCAATCCCCTTACTCCATCACCACCATCAATGCCCTTAGTCCATCACTGCCATCAATGCCTTTACTTCATCACCATCATCAATGCCCTTACTCCATCACCACCATCAATGCCTTTACTTTATCAGCATCATCAATGCCCTTACTCCATCACCACCATCAATGCCCTTGTTCCATCACCACCATCAATGTCTTTACTCCATCACCACCATCAGGACCCTTACCCCATCACCACAGTCAAAGTCCCTACCCTAACACCATCATCAGACTCTCTACCCTATCACCGCCATTGAAGTCCCTAACCCAAAGCCACCATCAGATTCTTTACCCCATCACCATCACATCATCACCAACACCTTACAAGATCAGACGCCTAGGTTCTTAATTAATTATATAGACAAAGGCCTTACCTTGCCTTTTATTTCTAGTGTAATGTAATTTAGATATCTTGGGCTACATTAATTAAATCCTCTTAAACCTTCTGAAGCGGTACTCGCCAGGGGGATTAAGGGGAAAGATCAGTAAGGTTTCCTCGGAACTTCTCCAATAAAACTTATTTCATCAGAAGCTGTGACTGAACCCAGTGTTTGATGCCCGACTCTGATAGGTGATATGCCTGCCTTTGATAGGATGTGGAGTTATATATTTCTTCGCAGTGCTGCACTGTACTCTCTCTCTCTCTCTCTCTCTCTCTCTCTCTCTCTCTCTCTCTCTCTCTCTCTCTCTCTCTCTCTCTCTCATATATATATACATATATATATATATATATATATATATATATATACATATATATATATATATATATATATATATATATATATATATATATATATATATATTTTCTTTTTTTCTTTTAAACTATTCGCCATTTCCCGCGTTAGCGAGGTAGCGTTAGGAACAGAGGACTGGGCCTTTTTTGGAATATCCTCACCTGGCCCCCTCTGTTCCTTCTTTTGGAAAAAAAAAAAAAAAAAAAAAACGAGAGGGGAGGATTTCCAGCCCCCCGCTCCCTCCCCTTTTAGTCGCCTTCTACGACACGCAGGGAATACGTGGGAAGTATTCTTAATCCCCTATCCCCAGGGATATATATATATATATATATATATATATATATATATATATATATATATATATATATATATATATATATATTGTTGTATTGTTGACTGGTTGGTAAGGTGATTTAATGTATGTATGATTCATGGTGAGGTGCCGGAGGATTGGCGGAATGCGTGCATAGTGCCATTGTACAAAGGCAAAGGGGATAAGAGTGAGTAGTCAAGTTACAGAGGTATAAGTTTATTGAGTATTCCTATTATATGGGAGGATATTGATTGAGAGTGTGAAGGCATGTACAGAGCATCAGATTAGGGAAGAGCAGTGTGGTTTCAGAAGTGGTAGAGGATGTGTGGATCAGGTGTTTGCTTTGAGGAATGTATGTGAGAAATACTTAGAAAAGCAAATGGATTTGTATGTAGCATTTATGGATCTGGAGAAGGCATATGATAGAGTTGATAGAGATGCTCTGTGGAAGGTACTAAGAATATATGGTGTGGGAGGCAAGTTGTCAGAAGCAGTGAAAAGTTTTTATCGAGGATGTAGGGCATGTGTACGTGTAGGAAGAGAGGAAAGTGATTGGTTCTCAGTGAATGTAGGCTTGCGGCAGGGGTGTGTGATGTCTCCATGGTTGTTTAATTTGTTTATGGATGGGGTTGTTAGGGAGGTAAATGCAAGAGTTTTGGAAAGAGGGGCAAGTATGCAGTCTGTTGTGGATGAGAGAGCTCGGGAAGTGAGTCAGTTGTTGTTCGCTGATGATACAGCGCTGGTGGCTGATTCATGTGAGAAACTGCAGAAGCTGGTAACTGAGTTTGGTAAAGTGTGTGAAAGAAGAAAGTTAAGAGTAAATGTGAATAAGAGCAAGGTTATTAGGTACAGTAGGGGTGAGGGTCAAGTCAACTGGGAGGTAAGTTTGAATAGAGAAAAACTGGAGGAAGTAAAGTGTTTTAGATATCTGGGAGTGGATCTGGCAGCGGATGGAACCATGGAAGCGGAAGTGAATCACAGGGTGGGGGAGGGGGCGAAAATCCTGGGAGCCTTGAAGAATGTTTGGAAGTCGAGAACATTATCTCCGAAAGCAAAAATGGGTATATTTGAAGGAATAGTGGTTCCAACAATGTTGTATGGTTGCGAGGCGTGGGCTATGGATAGAGTTGTGCGCAGGAGGGTGGATGTGCTGGAAATGAGATGTTTGAGGACAATATGTGGTGTGAGGTGCTTTGATCGAGTAAGTAATGTAAGGGTAAGAGAGATGTGTGGAAATAAAAAGAGCGTGGTTGAGAGAGCAGAAGAGGATGTTTTGAAATGGTATGGGCACATGGAGAGAATGAGTGAGGAAAGATTGACCAAGAGGATATATGTGTCAGAGGTGGAGGGAACGAGAAGTGGGAGACCAAATTGGAGGTGGAAAGATGGAGTGAAAAAGATTTTGAGTGATCGGGGCCTGAACATGCAGGAGGGTGAAAGGCGGGCAAGGAATAGAGTGAATTGGATCGATGTGGTATACCGGGGTCGACGTGCTGTCAATGGATTGAATCAGGGCATGTGAAGCGTCTGGGATACAAACCTATCTAAAGTTTATGATGCAAAACTTATGGATTACTGCTTTTGCATCTTGGTAATAAAAGTCTTTGCTAAGACATGCAGCCATGTCAACAGTATTTCTTTCGAAGAAGATGAATAATTATATTTCACAGGTGGGTATATGTAGGGAGGGGATGGGGGACAACTGTTCTTGGATCGTTTCAAACTTTATTGATTCTTGACACCAAAGTGTTCGAGTATGACCCTGGAGGCTACGTTGTGCGCTTAGAAGTTCGGATATATACCTGGGAACTGGACTATTGATTTGCGAGACCGGTATGTACCTGGGAGTTAGGGGATGTTCCTGAGAGTCGGGTAATGTACCTGGGAATTAGGAGATGTACCTGGGATTCAGGAAATGTGTCTGGGAGTCAGATGTACATGGGAGTCTGTGTTTGTATCTGGGAGGTCAATACGCACTTGAGTGTCCGTCAACCAATCTAGTTCGACGTGGTTTCTTTGATATTTTCGTAACCTCCTTCTTGCCCTCTATAATCTCATTTTGGTACTTATAGTGAAACTTTCAATCGCATGTTTACTATTCCTATGACCTTTCCCTTCACGGTTTGCAACGCTCAAGCCCCTCTACACATACAGAGCAGCCACCTGACTAATCGTACAGTGTTCTACTTGTTGACTTTCCCATAATCATTGTCTAGCGCTTACGTATATTCATATTCTTCCACATGCTTCGTCATTTTACTTTGTTTCTACTATTTCTTCTTGCCTATTTTCCACTGCGCACTATGTATGTAATGTATATTTATGTGTATGTATAGCGGAATCATCCACTTCTTGATATGCAGATTAGAGACTGGTGTTTAGTGTCGATTCTAAAGGTTTTTCTCGAATGCATTTTTTGGTGCTTTAACCCTCCACATCTCTGTTTTTTCAACACGTTTTATGTAATGCTGTTGATCGATTAAAGGAGACGGGAAGACACATAATATTTGCTTGTGTACATAGTACTTAAGGTGTAATTTCCACCTTCTGCTTAAAAGTATCTAATAGATTCTTCTCTCTTATTATTCTTACTGTTAACACATGAATTGGCTTTTCTGAGTCAAAGTTTGCACTTTTCTTTACTTTTACTTTACTTTTGAAATGCACTTTGGTACAACCAATGTATCACTCTTTTTTTTCTTCTTCCTCCTCTTAACTCGGACTCCTTAGCAATACGCACTTACCATGCCCCTCACACATACAAAAAACGGCCAAAAACAGGTAATCTATCCCAGATATGAACTGATCAAAATTTCTACATAAAATACACTGCTATGTACATAGTGCTTCACCGACAAAATATACCATAAGTCGAGTCAGTATTTACGGTTCATAAATCAGGCGCAAGTAACAGATAACACGTGAAAAATTACTGAAAGGGCCATTTTACGCGTAGTTGACGTTTCTCATTTATCATATTATGCAGTATTGGAATCGTTTTAGGAAATTTCACTTTTCATTGACTTTCAAAGACATTTTGAATTGCTTTCCTGAGACCCAAATGTCTCTCACATGCGTTAAAAGAAGCAACCTGGAGCGACGTCTTTTACAAGAGAGTTTGCTTACTGAAAGTAGTGAACATATTCAGAACTTGGCATCTAAAAGCGAGAGAATACATTTTAGGGATAGTGAACTAAGTAAAAGGATCTGCATCAAATTACTGATTGTAACTGGATAGAAGCTGAAATAAGAATTACTTACGGAAGACATACCCATAGATTCCTAATATCATGAAGGTATGATTCCACGTATAAACTTTCTCAATCTCCTTCTTAGCCATACCTAACCTGCTCGTCGTGAGAATTAATTTTTGAAAAACTGATCGAGAATATCAAGATCTTTTCAAATGATAATTTCTTGGATAAGGATTCTAAATGGTACATCTTCATTAGGCAAAATTTCATGATTTTCGTCACATATGATATTCGAAAAGTTAAGAATACCATTGTAAATGTGACAGTTCACATGTAAATCTATTAAGCATTATCTGGATTCTTTTAACCATAGCTGTTTACTCTTAATGCTCATTTGACAATACTTTATTCCATCATATCAAACTTTCAGTCACTAAACAAAAGATGTACAAAGCTCAGGGTTTATATTTTATTTAGATATGTAATTCCCACAGGGAATATGGTAATTACAGTTAAAGGTAAAGGTGTAAAAGACATGCGTGCATATATATTGCATAGTAATGAGTATCCATACAATGTTTATACAGATGTAAAAGGGAGAGATTTAAACAAGGTGTTAGACTTCCACATACGTGCTGTTATCTGTCATCTTCGAGATTTGAATCACGTAACTAAGATGATTGCCACCAGCTTGTCTCCTGATCGAACGATTATTCTAGAAGGATTTCGGAACCTAGTCATAAGATACATACCTAATTCTAATGTACTTTTAGACACTTCTTTCAACTGAATAATCTGTAAATAGATTCTGACTTTGGTTGAATTACCAGAGGAGACAAGGGGGTGATCACTATTTCCTTCTGTCGGGGCCACAATCTTTAAGGTCAGATCACAACGAATGAGGTAACATAGCCCTCCTTAGGTCACCTGCTAATCAGACGTAAAGTTTAACTTTCTTTTATATATGCTTTGCGCACTGTTAGTACCAATTCGCAGACGATACCAAACAGGGAAATAAAGTAACATCAGATACCAAACATCTACAGATACAAGCTGACCAAGGCAAACTGATTGCATAAGGATCAAAGGTGGCAGATGAACTGTAATATCGATATTTGTAAAGCTTTACACATCAGTGATAAAAAGGAGATTGTAAGATATGGTATGAATTTTGTTGAGCTACATGACGTAAACAGCATACTTAAGTGCAATAATCTCTGATGACCTAAACTAAAGGGGGTATACATATGAGTATTAGAAAGAACAAGAAAAAGAGGGAAGCCAAAGGAGATGTAGAAGGATATGGTGAAAGATTATTTGAAGGTTTGGGGCCTGAATATGCAGTAGGGTGTGAGGCATGCAAGGGATAGAGCGAATTTTAGCGATATGGTATACAGGGGACGCCTTAATGTCAGTAGGCTGAACCGTGGCATATGAAGCAGTCGGGGGAAACCATGGCAGTGTCCATAAGGCCTACTTGTGGACAGAGGTCTCTGGCTTCAATACATATACATGAGTGTTAGAGAGTGGAAGTGAACGAATGATGCAACCTCACTAACGCGGAAAATGATGTACACCTATAAAGAAATATAAAATGTCTTTGTATGTATGTATCTATAATCTTTTCTTACCTCAATTGACTATCATTATTATTCTTTTGAACATTTCTTAATAACGCTCTTCCGATTTCCTTTCTACGCTGTACAAGTGTAGACGAAATTTCTTTATCTCATGTGGAAAATTTTCCTTGGCTGCAAAGAGACTGAGATCTTCATACTCCACTCACTCATTGCCATCAATAACCATCTGAATACATTTTAGTTTCAGAAAGATTTCTTGGGTACACTTAATGAGACAAGTACCAGTTGCAGGGCGTTTGGAAAACTAATATAACTTAATACTCTTCTTTAGAGATGAGCTACGTTTTGGATTCTTTTTATAGGGATCTCGTATCTATATTTTGAAGATAGATTAATCATTGAAGAGTGATGCTAAAAGGGTATGAAGAATGAATCAGAATCAAAATCATTAGTCTAGAAAGTGTGAAACAAAGCAAAGAAATATTTCAGATTTGATAATATGCGCTCCAGGTGTCCTGAAAAATATAAAAAAGAATTCAAAAAAGATAGAATAGAAAAGTTTGAAAAGTTAAGATTTAGTAAAAGCGAAGAGAGATATTCATGTGTCAGATTTTTCACTTGTCATGAAATTCTCTGGTCTAGAGCGATAACAGCTTCAGTACAGGATATGTTTACCTCACCTTCACACAGTCACTCACCTTTTACACATGTAACGTCAGGGATGGCTACCCACTGGAACATATAGTATTTCCGAAGGAAATGGTAAACGGAAGTCATAGAAAAAAAAATTCCACTCGCCAGAAAGAATACATATAGCTTTAGACATATGATAGAAAAATATAACGCTGTCAACCAAAGAAACCATTTCATGTCTTCAACAGCTTCGAGGAGCAGGGAAATAATGGACTACTGCAGCAAGAATGACTTCCAGGACACTAATCCTTGCCCTCCACCAACGATGATAGCCTCGTGGTAGGTGATTTCTCAATCTTAATGCAACCACTTACAGGCGGAGTCCGGCAATATATATATATATATATATATATATATATATATATATATATATATATATATATATATATATATATATATATATATATTTCTTTCAAACTATTCGCCATTTCCCGCATTAGCGAGGTAGCGTTAAGAACAGAGGACTGGGCCTTTGAGGGAATACCCTCACCTGGCCCAATTCTCTGTTCCTTTTTTTGGAAAACTAAAAAAAAAAAAAAAAAAAACCGAGAGGGGAGGATTTCCAGCCCCCCGCTCACTCCCCTTTTAGTCGCCTTCTACGACACGCAGGGAATACGTGGGAAGTACTCTTAATCCCCTATCCCCAGGGATAATATATATATATATATATATATATATATATATATATATATATATATATATATATATATATATATATATATATATATATATATATTGGCATTGATCACAATTGAAAGCGTGATGAAGTATATACCTATGAGTCTACGGGGAAATGAAACACGATAAGTTTCCAAGTTCACTTTCGTGTAATAATCACATCATCAGGGGAGACACAAGAGAGAAATATAACAGTCAGGTGATATACATCGAAGAGACGTAGCTAGGACGCCATTTGGTAAACATGCGATCAACTGACTGTAATATATCTCTCTTGTGTCTCCCCTGATGATGTTATTATTACACGAAAGTGCACTTGGAAACTTATTGTGTTTCATTTTCCCCATGGACTCATAGGAACATATATATATATATATATATATGTTTATATATATATATATATATATATATATATATATATATATATATATATATATATATATATATATATATATATATATATATATATCAAACTCCGTCACCAGCTTCTGCAGTTTCTCACATGAATCAGCCACCAGCGCTGTATCATCAGCGAACAACAACTGACTCACTTCCCAAGCTCTCTCATCCCCAACAGACTTCATACTTGCCCCTCTTTCCAAAACTCTTGCCTTTACCTCCCTAACAACCCCATCCATAAACAAATTAAACAACCATGGAGACATCACACACCCCTGCCGCAAACCTACATTCACTGAGAACCAATCACTTTCCTCTCTTCCTACACGTACACATGCCTTACATCCTCGATAAAAACTTTTCACTGCTTCTAACAACTTGCCTCCCACACCATATATTCTTAATACCTTCCACAGAGCATCTCTATCAACTCTATCATATGCCTTCTCCAGATCCATAAATGCTACATACAAATCCATTTGCTTTTCTAAGTATTTCTCACATACATTCTTCAAAGCAAACACCTGATCCACACATCCTCTACCACTTCTGAAACCACACTGCTCTTCCCCAATCTGATGCTCTGTACATGCCTTCACCCTCTCAATCAATACCCTCCCATACAATTTACCAGGAATACTCAACAAACTTATACCTCTGTAATTTGAGCACTCACTCTTATCCCCTTTTCCTTTGTACAATGGCACTATGCACGCATTCCTCCAATCCTCAGGCACCTCACCATGAGTCATACATACATTAAATAACCTTACCAACCAGTCAACAATACAGTCACCCCCTTTTTTAATAAATTCCACTGCAATACCATCCAAACCTGCTGCCTTGCTGGTGACGGAGTTTGATAAAGTGTGTGGAAGAAGAAAGTTAAGAGTAAATGTGAATAAGAGCAAGGTTATTAGGTACAGTAGGGTTGAGGGTCAAGTAAATTGGGAGGTGAGTTTGAATGGAGAAAAACTGGAGGAAGTGAAGTGTTTTAGATATCTGGGAGTGGATCTGGCAGCGGATGGAACCATGGAAGCAGAAGTGGACCATAGGGTGGGGGAGGGGGCGAAAATTCTGGGAGCCTTGAAGAATGTGTGGAAGTCGAGAACATTATCTCGGAAAGCAAAAATGGGTATGTTTGAAGGAATAGTGGTTCCAACAATGTTGTATGGTTGCGAGGCGTGGGCTATGGATAGAGTTGTGCGCAGGAGGATGGATGTGCTGGAAATGAGATGTCTGAGGACAATGTGTGGTGTGAGGTGGTTTGATCGAGTAAGTAACGTAAGGGTGAGAGAGATGTGTGGAAATAAAAAGAGCGTGGTTGAGAGAGCAGAAGAGGGTGTTTTGAAATGGTTTGGGCACATGGAGAGAATGAGTGAGGAAAGATTGACCAAGAGGATATATGTGTCGGAGGTGGAGGGAACGAGGAGAAGAGGGAGACCAAATTGGAGGTGGAAAGATGGAGTGAAAAAGATTTTGTGTGATCGGGGCCTGAACTTGCAGGAGGGTGAAAGGAGGGCAAGGAATAGAGTGAATTGGAGCAATGTGGTATACCGGGGTTGACGTGCTGTCAGTGGATTGAATCAAGACATGTGAAGCGTCTGGGGTAAACCATGGAAAGCTGTGTAGGTATGTATATTTGCGTGTGTGGACGTATGTATATACATGTGTATGGGGGGGGGTTGGGCCATTTCTTTCGTCTGTTTCCTTGCGCTACCTCGCAAACGCGGGAGACAGCGACAAAGTATAAAAAAAAAAAAAAAAAAAAAAATATATATATATATATATATATATATATATATATATATATATATATATAGATAGATAGATAGATAGATAGATAGATAGATAGATAGATAGATAGATAGATAGATTGATAGATAGATAGACATTGCAATGAGCTTGTACTTTCCTAGAACATATAATGCCCTAAAACTGCTGGGATCCGAACCCCCTACCATTTGTGCAGGAGCTGGGTACGCCAAAAACTAGGCTGTGCAGCATAGCCCAGTATTTAGCGTACGCAACTCCCACACAAATGGTAGGGGGTTCGAATCTGTCGTCTAAATTGGCTGCTGTACATTTTCCTTGCCTGAGAATGGGCCGAGGTAATAGCCGCAACTTTGTTGGGTTCCGGTATTGTTAACCGTTAATGATCCAATGGAGCTCTAGCCTCAGCTTAATTGGTTTTGTGAATAATGGTATTATTCACTGCTAATTGAGTTACTGTATGACTTCATTAGCAAACGAGCCATGATAAGGCGATCAGGATGTACAAGGTCCTCCTCTCTTCCTCTGCTTTGGAGTAATTAGTGTCTCATCTACTGAGTCGACACTGAGGATTAGGTAGATTGACATCATCGCACAGGCGTTGCGATTCTCAAGAATATATGTTATACAGGAAATACCTACTTACGAAACACAATATATATATATATATATATATATATATATATATATATATATATATATATATATATATATATATATATATATATATATATATATATATATATATATATATACATATACACATATATACATATATATGTGGATTTGTGTGCTGAGAAAGGACTGGTGAATGGGAATACCTGGTTTAAAAAGCGAGATATACGTAAGTATACGTATGTAAGTAGGAGAGATGGAAAGAGAGCGTTATTGGATTACGTGTTAATTGATAGGAGCGCGAAAGAGAGACTTTTGAATGATAATGTGCTGAGAGGTGGAACTGGAGGGATGTCTGATCATTATCTTGTGGAGGCGAAGGAGATTTGTAGGGGTTTTCAGAAAAGAAGAGAGAATGGTGGGGTGAAGAGAGTGGTGAGAGTAAGTGAGCTTGGGAAGGAGACTTGTCTGAGGAAGTACCAGGAGAGACTGAGTACAGAATGGAAAAAGGTAAAAACAAAGGAGGTAAGGTAAGTGAGGGAGGAATGGGATGTATTTAGGGAAGCAGTGATGGCTTGCGCAAAATATGCTTGTGGTGTGAGAAGCGTGGGAGGTGGGCAGATTAGAAACGGGTAGCGAGTGGTGGGATGACGAAGTAAGATTATTAGTGAAAGAGAAGAGAGGGGCATTTGGACGATTTTTGCAGGGAAAAAAGGCAAATGAGTGGGAGATGTATAAAAGAAAGAGGCTAGAGGTCAAGAGAAAGGTGCAAGAGGGGAAAAAGAGGGCAAATGAGAGTTGGGGTGAGACAGTATCATTAAATTTTAGGGAGAATAAAAAGATGTTTTGGAAGGAGGTAAATAAAGTGCGTAAGACAAGGGAGCAAATGGGAACTTCAGTGAAGGGGGCAAATGGGAAGGTGATAACAAGTAGTGGTGATGTGAGAAGGAGATGGAGTGAGTATTTTGAATGTTTGTTGAATGTGTTTGATGATAGAGTGGCAGATATAGGGTGTTTTGGTTGAGGTGGTGTGCAAAGTGAGAGGGTTAGGGAAAATGATTTGGTGAACAGAGAAGAGGTAGTAAAAGCTTTGCGGAAGATGAAAGCCGGCAAGGCAGCGGGTTTGGATGGTATTGCAGCGGAATTTATTAAAAAAGGGGGTGACTGTATTGTTGACTGGTTGGTAAGGTTATTTAATGTGTGTATGATCCATGGCGAGGTGCCGGAGGATTGGCGGAATACTTGCATAGTGCCATTGTACAAAGGCAGCGGGTTTGGATGGTATTGCAGCGGAATTTATTAAAAAAGGGGGTGACTGTATTGTTGACTGGTTGGTAAGGTTATTTAATGTGTGTATGATCCATGGCGAGGTGCCGGAGGATTGGCGGAATACTTGCATAGTGCCATTGTACAAAGGCAAAGGGGATAAGAGTGAGTGCTCAAATTACAGAGGTATAAGTTTGTTGAATATTCCTGGTAAATTATATGGGAGGGTATTGATTGAGAGGGTGAAGGCATGTACAGAGCATCAGATTGGGGAAGAGCAGTGTGGTTTCAGAAGTGGTAGAGGATGTGTGGATCAGGTGTCTGCTTTGAAGAATGTATGTGAGAAATACTTAGAAAAGCAAATGGATTTGTATGTAGCATTTATGGATCTGGAGAAGGCATATGATAGAGTTGATAGAGATGCTCTGTGGAAGGTATTAAGAATATATGGTGTGGGAGGCAAGTTGTTAGGAGCAGTGAAAAGTTTTTATCGAGGATGTAAGGCATGTGTACGTGTAGGAAGAGAGGAAAGTGATTGGTTCTCAGTGAATGTAGGTTTGCGGCAGGGGTGTGTGATATCTCCATGGTTGTTTAATTTGTTTATGGATGGGGTTGTTAGAGAGGTAAATGCAAGAGTTTTGGAAAGAGGGGCAAGTATGCAGTCTGTTGTGGATGAGAAAGCTTGGGAAGTGAGTCAGTTGTTGTTTGCTGATGATACAGCGCTGGTGGCTGATTCATGTAAAAAACTGCAGAAGCTGGTGACTGAGTTTGGTAAAGTGTGTGAAAAAAGAAAGTTAAGAGTAAATGTGAATAAGAGCAAGGTTACGTACAGTAGGGTTGAGGGTTAAGTCAATTGGGAGGTAAGTTTGAATGGAGAAAAACTGGAGGAAGTAGTTTTAGATATCTGGGAGTGGATCTGGCAGCGGATGGAACCATGGAAGCGGAAGTGAATCATAGGGTAGGGGAGGGGGTGAAAATTCTGGGAGCCTTGAAGAATGTGTGGAAGTCGAGAACATTATCTCGGAAAGCAAAGATGGGTATATTTAAAGGAATAGTGGTTCCAACAATGTTGTATGGCTGCGAGGCGTGGGCTATGGATAGAGTTGTGCGCAGGAGGGTGGATGTGCTGGAGATGAGATGTGTGAGGACAATATGTGGTGTGAGGTGCTTTGATCGAGTAAGTAATGTAAGGGTGAGAGAGATGTGTGGAAATAAAAAGAGTGTGGTTGAGAGAGCAGAAGAGGGTGTTTTGAAATGGTTTGGTCACATGGAGAGAATGAGCGGGGAAAGATTGACCAAGAGGATATATGTGTCGGAGGTGGAGGGAACGAGGAGAAGTGGGAGACCAAATTGGAGGTGGAAAGATTGAGTGAAAAGGATTTTGAGTGATCGGGGCCTGAACATGCAGGAGGGTGAAAGGCGTGCAAGGAATAGAGTGAATTGGAACGATGTGGTATACCAGGGTCGACGTGCTGTCAATGGATTGAGCCAGGGCATGTGAAGCATCTGGGGTAAACCATGGAAAGTGTGTGGGTCCTGGATGTGGAAAGGGAGCTGTGGTTTCGGTGCATTATTACATGACAGCTAGAGACTGAGTGTGAACGAATGTGGCCTTTGGTGTCTTTCCTAGCGCTACCTCGCACACATGAGGGGGGAGGGGGTTGTTATTCCATGTGTGGCGAGGTGGCGATGGGAACAAATCAAGGCAGACAGTATGAATTATGTACATGTGTATATATGTATATGTCTGTGCGTATATATATATGTGTACATTGAGATGTATAGGTATGTATATACATGTGTATGTGGGCGGGTTGGGCCATTCTTTCGTCTGTTTCCTTGCGCTACCTCGCTAACGCGGGAGACAGCGACAAAGCAAAATATATATATATATATATATATATATATATATATATATATATATATATATATATATATATATATATATATATATATATATATATATGGATTTGTATGTAGCATGTATGGATCTGGAGAAGGCATATGATAGAGTTGATAGAGATGCTCTGTGGAAGGTATTAAGAATATATGGTGTGGGAGGCAAGTTGTTAGAAGCAGTGAAAAGTTTTTATCGAAGATGTAAGGCATGTGTACGTGTAGGAAGAGAGGAAAGTGATTGGTTCTCAGTGAATGTAGGTTTGCGGCAGGGGTGTGTGATGTCTCCATGGTTGTATAATTTGTTTATGGATGGGTTGTTAGGGAGGTAAATGCAAGAGTTTTGGAAAGAGGGGCAAGTATGAAGTCTGTTGGGGATGAGAGAGCTTGGGAAGTGAGTCAGTTTTTGTTCGCTGATGATACAGCGCTGGTGGCTGATTCATATGAGAAACTGTAGAAGCTGGTGACTGAGTTTGGTAAAGTGTATGAAAGAAGAAAGTTAAGAGTAGATGTGAATAAGAGCAAGGCAATTAGGTACAGTAGGGTTGAGTGTCAAGTCAATTGGGAGGTAAGTTTGAATGGAGAAAAACTGGAGGAAGTAAAGTGTTTTAGATATCTGGGAGTGGATCTGGCAGCGGGTGGAACCATTGAAGCGGAAGTAGATCATAGGGTGGAGGAGGGGGCGAAAATCCTGAGAGCCTTGAAGAATGTGTGGAAGTCGAGAACATTATCTCGGAAAGCAAAAATGACTATGTTTGAAGGAATAGTGGTTCCAACAATGTTGTATGGTTACGAGGCGTGGGCTATGGATAGAGTTGTGCGCAGGAGGATGGATGTGCTGGAAATGAGATGTTTGAGGACAATGTGTGGTGTGAGGTGGTTTGATCGAGTAAGTAACGTAAGGGTAAGAGAGATGTGTGGAAATAAAAAGAGCGTGGTTGAGAGAGCAGAAGAGGGTGTTTTGAAATGGTTTGGGCACATGGAGAGAATGAGTGAGGAAAGATTGACCAAGAGGATATATATGTCGGAGGTAGAGGGAAGGAGGAGAAGTGGGAGACCAAATTGGAGGTGGGAAGATGGGGTGAAAAAGATTTTGTGTGATCGGGGCCTGAACATGCAGGAGGGTGAAAGGAGGGCAAGGAATAGAGTGAATTGGAGCGATGTGGTATACCGGGGTTGACGTGCTGTCATTGGATTGAATCAGGGCATGTGAAGCGTCTGGGGTAAACCATGGAAAGCTGTGTAGGTATGTATATTTGCGTGTGTGGACGTATGCATATACATGTGTATGGGGGTGGGTTGGGCCATTTCTTTCGTCTGTTTCCTTGCCCTACCTCGCAAACGCGGGAGACAGCGACAAACCTGGCGAGGTTTGTGTTGCAATGGTTCTTGATTCACAAACGTAGTAGGGCAAGGAATAGGGTGAATTGGAGCGATGTGGTATACCGGGGTTGACGTGCTGTCAGTGGATTGAATCAAGGCATGTGAAGCGTCTGGGGTAAACCATGGAAAGCTGTGTAGGTACGTATATTTGCGTGTGTGGACGTATGTATATACATGTGTATGGGGGTGGGTTGGGCCATTTCTTTCGTCTGTCTCCTTGCGCTACCTCGCAAACGCGGGAGACAGCGACAAAGCAAAAAAAAAATATATATATATATATATATATATATATATATATATATATATATATATATATATATATTTTTTTTTTTTTTTTTTTTGCTTTGTCGCTGTCTCCCGCGTTTGCGAGGTAGCGCAAGGAAACAGACGAAAGAAATGGCCCAACCCACCCCCATACACATGTATATACATACGTCCACACAAGCAAATATACATACCTACACAGCTTTCCATGGTTTACCCCAGACGCTTCACATGCCTTGATTCAATCCACTGACAGCACGTCAACCCCGGTATACCACATCGCTCCAATTCACTCTATTCCTTGCCCTCCTTTCACCCTCCTGCATGTTCAGGCCCCGATCACACAAAATCTTTTTCACTCCATCTTTCCACCTCCAATTTGGTCTCCCTCTTCTCCTCGTTCCCTCCACCTCCGACACATATATCCTCTTGGGCAATCTTTCCTCACTCATTCTCTCCATGTGCCCAAACCATTTCAAAACATCCTCTTCTGCTCTCTCAACCACGCTCTTTTTATTTCCACACATCTCTCTTACCCTTACGTTACTTACTCGATCAAACCACCTCACACCACACATTGTCCTCAAACATCTCATTTCCAGCACATCCATCCTCCTGCGCACAACTCTATCCATAGCCCACGCCTCGCAACCATACAACATTGTTGGAACCACTATTCCTTCAAACATACCCATTTTTGCTTTCCGAGATAATGTTCTCGACTTCCACACATTCTTCAAGGCTCCCAGAATTTTCGCCCCCTCCCCCACCCTATGATCCACTTCCGCTTCCATGGTTCCATCCGCTGCCAGATCCACTCCCAGATATCTAAAACACTTCACTTCCTCCAGTTTTTCTCCATTCAAACTCACCTCCCAATTGACTTGACCCTCAACCCTACTCTACCTAATAACCTTGCTCTTATTCACATTTACTCATAACTTTCTTCTTTCACACACTTTACCAAACTCAGTCACCAGCTTCTGCAGTTTCTCACATGAATCAGCCACCAGCGCTGTATCATCAGCAAACAACAACTGACTCACTTCCCAAGCTCTCTCATCCCCAACAGACTTCATACTTGCCCCTCTTTCCAAAACTCTTGCATTCACCTCCCTAACAACCCCATCCATAAACAAATTAAACAACCATGGAGACATCACACACCCCTGCCGCAGACCTACATTCACTGAGAACCAATCACTTTCCTCTCTTTCTACACGTACACATGCCTTACATCCTCGATAAAAACTTTTCACTGCTTCTAACAACTTGCCTCTCACACCATATATTCTTAATACCTTCCACAGAGCATCTCTATCAACTATATATATATATATATATATATATATATATATATATATATATATATATATATATATATATATATATATATATATATATATATATATATATATATATATATATATGTATATATATATATATATATATATATATATATATATATATATATATATATATATATATATATATATATATATATATATATATATATATATATGAAACATTGTTCACACCCGGAAAAGACACTGTGTTCACAACCAAGACAGGCAGAGTCATACATAAAATCGGAACAGCTGTACACAAATAGGCAGCCATGTACACCTACCAAACCTCAACTCCACATCCACAAGAGGTACCATAAAGTTGAGGCTGAAAACTGTTAATGTAGTCTGAAGTTTGATTATATTACGGAATACATATTACAAATTATCCTGAGCCTTTGGAAGTCGGATGCTTTACATATATCAACATAAAGTAAATATCTCAACGCAATGTAGATTTTATTTACAAAGACGAAAGTCAGACAAGTTACCAGGAATAACACATATTGTTGTTAAATATCAACACACACACACACACACACACACACACACACACACACACACACACACACACATACATACACACACACACACACACACACACACACACACGCACACACGCACACACACACACAGACACACACACACAAACACACACACACAGACACACACACACAGACACACACACACACACACACACACACACATATATATAATATATATTTTTTTTTTTTTTTTTTTTTGCTTTGTCGCTGTCTCCCGCGTTTGCGAGGTAGCGCAAGGAGACAGACGAAAGAAATGGCCCAACCCACCCCCATACCTTGTATATACATACGTCCACACAGGCAAATATACATACCTACACAGCTTTCCATGGTTTACCCCAGACGCTTCACATGCCTTGATTCAATCCACTGACAGCACGTCAACCCCGGTATACCACATCGCTCCAATTCACTCTATTCCTTGCCCTCCTTTCACCCTCCTGCATGTTCAGGCCCCGATCACACAAAATCTTTTTCACTCCATCTTTCCACCTCCAATTTGGTCTCCCTCTTCTCCTCGTTCCCTCCACCTCCGACACATATATTCTCTTGGTCAATCTTTCCTCACTCATTCTCTCCATGTGCCCGAACCATTTCAAAACACCCTCTTCTGCTCTCTCAACCACGCTCTTTTTATTTCCACACATCTCTCTTACCCTTACGTTACTTACTCGATCAAACCACCTCACACCACACATTGTCCTCAAACATCTCATTTCCAGCACATCCATCCTCCTGCGCACAACTCTATCCATAGCCCACGCCTCGCAACCATACAACATTGTTGGAACCACTATTCCTTCAAACATACCCATTTTTGCTTTCCGAGATAATGTTCTCGACTTCCACACATTCTTCAAGGCTCCCAGAATTTTCGCCCCCTCCCCCACCCTATGATCCACTTCCGCTTCCATGGTTCCATCCGCTGCCAGATCCACTCCCAGATATCTAAAACACTTCACTTCCTCCAGTTTTTCTCCATTCAAACTCACCTCCCAATTGACTTGACCCTCAACCCTACTGTACCTAATTACCTTGCTCTTATTCACATTTACTCTTAACTTTCTTCTTTCACACACTTTACCAAACTCAGTCACCAGCTTCTGCAGGTTCTCACATGAATCAGCCACCAGCGCTGTATCATCAGCGAACAACAACTGACTCACTTCCCAAGCTCTCTCATCCCCAACAGACTTCATACTTGCCCCTCTTTCCAAAACTCTTGCATTCACCTCCCTAACAACCCCATCCATAAACAAATTAAACAACCATGGAGACATCACACTCCCCTGCCGCAAACCTACATTCACTGAGAACCAATCACTTTCCTCTCTTCCTACACGTACACATGCCTTACATCCTCGATAAAAACTTTTCACTGCTTCTAACAACTTGCCTCCCACACCATATATTCTTAATACCTTCCACAGAGCATCTCTATCAACTCTATCATATGCCTTCTCCAGATCCATAAATGCTACATACAAATCCATTTGCTTTTCTAAGTATTTCTCACATACATTCTTCAAAGCAAACACCTGATCCACACATCCTCTACCACTTCTGAAACCACACTGCTCTTCCCCAGTCTGATGCTCTGTACATGCCTTCACCCTCTCAATCAATATCCTCCCACATAATTTACCAGGAATACTCAACAAACTTATACCTCTGTAATTTGAGCACTCACTCTTATCCCCTTTGCCTTTGTACAATGGCACTATGCACGCATTCCGCCAATCCTCAGGCACCTCACCATGAGTCATACATACATTAAATAACCTTACCAACCAGTCAACAATACAGTCATCCCCTTTTTTAATAAATTCCACTGCAATACCATCCAAACCTGCTGCCTTGCCGGCTTTTATCTTCCGCAGAGCTTTTACTACCTCTTCTCTGTTTACCAAATCATTTTCCCTAACCCTCTCTCTTTGCACACCACCTCGACCAAAACACCCTATATCTGCCACTCTATCATCAAACATATTCAACAAACCTTCAAAATACTCACTCCATCTCCTTCTTACATCACCACTACTTGTTATCACCTCCCCATTTGCGCCCTTCACTGAAGTTCCCATTTGCTCCCTTGTCTTACGCACTTTATTCACCTCCTTCCAGAACATCTTTTTATTCTCCCTAAAATTTAATGATACTCTCTCACCCCAACTCTCATTTGCCCTTTTTTTTACCTCTTGCACCTTTCTCTTGACCTCCTGTCTCTTTCTTTTATACATCTCCCACTCAATTGCATTTTTCCCTGCAAAAATCGTCCAAATGCCTCTCTCTTCTCTTTCACTAATACTCTTACTTCTTCATCCCACCACTCACTACCCTTTCTAATCAACCCACCTCCCACTCTTCTCATGCCACAAGCATCTTTTGCGCAATCCATCACTGACTCCCTAAATACATCCCATTCCTCCCCCACTCCCCTTACTTCCATTGTTCTCACCTTTTTCCATTCTGTACTCAGTCTCTCCTGGTACTTCCTCACACAGGTCTCCTTCTCAAGCTCACTTACTCTCACCACCCTCTTCACCCCAACATTCACTCTTCTTTTCTGAAAACCCATACAAATCTTCACCTTAGCCTCCACAAGATAATGATCAGACATCCCTCCAGTTGCACCTCTCAGCACATTAACATCCAAAAGTCTCTCTTTCGCACGCCTGTCAATTAACACGTAATCCAATAACGCTCTCTGGCCATCTCTCCTACTTACATACGTATACTTATGTATATCTCGCTTTTTAAACCAGGTATTCCCAATATTCAGTCCTTTTTCAGCACATAAATCTACAAGCTCTTCACCATTTCTATTTACAACACTGAACACCCCATGTATACCAATTATTCCCTCAACTGCCACATTACTCACCTTTGCATTCAAATCACCCATCACTATAACCCGGTCTCGTGCATCAAAACCACTAACACACTCATTCAGCTGCTCCCAAAACTCTTATAATATATATATATATATATATATATATATATATATATATATATATATGTATATATATATATATATATATATATATATATAAATATATATGTATATATATATATGCATCTATATATATATATATATATATATATATATATATATATATATATATATATATATATATATATATATATATATATATATATATATATATATATATATATATATATTATGTATATATATATGTATATATATATATATATATATATATATATATATATATATATATATATATATATATCATTTTTTATATTATACTTAGTCGCTGTTTCCCGCGTTAGCGAGTCAGCGCAAGGAAACAGACGAAAGAATGGCCCAACCCACCCACATACACATGTATATACATAAACACCCACACACGTACACAAACATACCTATACATTTCAACGTATACATGCATATACACACAGACATATACATATAAACACAATTACATATTCATACTTGCTGCCTTCATCAATTCTCGTCGCCATTTGGTAAACAAGTTTACCAAATGGCGTCCTAGTTTCGTCTCTTCGATGTATAGCAACTGACTGTTATATTTCTCTCTTGTCTCCCCTGATGATGTGATTATTACTCGAAAGTGCCCTTGGGAACTTTTCTCTTTTCATTTTCCCCGTGGACTCATAGGAATATCTTGATCACGCGGAAAATTGTGATTCTTTCCAATATATATATATATATATATATATATATATATATATATATATATATATATATATATATATATATATATATATATATATATATATATATATATAGCATGTGTGTGTGTATGCGTGTGTGTGACTCACTATCTTCATCAAATCAAATTATATCATACTATACTTTCATCTTTGAAGAACTGTTTAAGAATTAAGTGATAAAAAATATATCATTTTCTCACGCTTTATATTTGGTCACCAAAACTATTGTAGTCAAGCAATACGTGCCTTCTTAATGTCAAACTATTGATAATGATACCCATCGAAGTTTTCTTTTTCTTCACAATGTTTTCTGTTCTGCCTGGCAACCTGCTTATCATCAAATGCAGCATGTATCTGGCTGTACACTTTGGCCAAGATCTACCAGTGCATTGTTGGACTTGTTACAGTTATCTACCCTCTTTCCCAATAATTGTTATCCATTATATTCAAAGAACGTTATATTCTTTTGAAAGTCCTATTGTTGTATGTTAAAATTAAGAAAAGTTCTGTCTTGATGGCTCTATGAGCTGATTATACCCTCTTAAAGGAAAAGGTGAGGTAGAAACACTAGATTCTTAAATGATTTTATTCTCGTAAAACGCCACAAAATTTGTAGCCTTTCATTCAATGTACTCAAATAGATATTACTGTATATGACACCTGTATCAAGGACACTGTATTTAATTTGGTACCACAAAGTTTTTCAGGATTCAGTACATTCCTGATAAAGGTTGCAGAGTAGACCCTTCATCGACAAGGATCTCCGTTTTCCGAGACGTGATATAGTTGTGCGCCGTAGTCATGATGGTATGATCATTCCTCCGGACAAAAGTGAGTCGTCTTGGTGGCAGATGGAGGGGATTGGTACGTTAGAAGCGTGATCAGGAAATATTGCTGACAATATCGTTATGTGAGTGACGTCCACTCCTCAGCCTTGCCTAGAAGTGGGTTTTGAAATGATACTGAGGAGAGAATATTTGTCGAGGATGATATCATTATTTGAATTATGTATTATAAGAGCAGTGACTCCCTGTATGCGCTGAAGGGAACTACGCCAACTCCTCTCAAATTCATGTGACCTGATCCGAGAATTGATATTGAGGTGCCGACGAAGACGCTTGCTTACATTCCAAACAATAGTTACTACGGTTGGTCCGTCTGATCCTGCGGTATATCCTACCAGATTGGCCATACGTAGCACAACTAACACACCATAAAGCTGCCAAGTGCCAGGTCTTTACTGAGTGTAGCTTTGATACATCCCAGAACCCACAGACCGAGCACATCGAATGGCAAAGAAATTATAGAATAATACGAAAAGACATTATACAACTTCCTGCGTAAAGTCCTTAACTCCTCATTGGCGAAGAGTATAGTGTCAGGCAGCATATCTTGTAGGTGTCCGATGTTTGAGCTCCAACAAGCCCAAATTCTGCTCACCACAGAAATTTATTGTGAATATTATCATCACAGTGAATTGTAGTGTTATATGATAAACAAAACCAGTTCACCAAATAAACACTACCTGACACATGCTTGACCACATAATGGACTCCCTTGAAAAAACCTTATATTTTCTTAGTCTCTTTTCAAAACTAGGATGAGTTTAAAAGGCCAAGATTTGAGAGCAAAAGCGGTGTATCTTCATCCATATACAGGTCAAGTAGTTAGTAACTTTCAGTCGTCAATGTAGGCTAGAAATGGTCGTTCCTAATGTATCATCGGCATTATGTGCGGTGTGTGGAAAATCATCTTTGACCAAATTTCATGAACATTGGCAGAGTGTATGTGAGCGGGTGTGGCCTTTCTTTGTATGTTTCTTGGTGCTACCTTGCTAACTCAGGAAATGGCTATCAATTATATATATATATATATATATATATATATATATATATATATATATATATTTATATATATATTTTTATTATACTTTGTCGCTGTCTCCCGCGTTTGCGAGGTAGCGCAAGGAAACAGACGAAAGAAATGGCCCAACCCCCCCCCCCCCCCATACACATGTATATACATACGTCCACACACGCAAATATACATACCTACACAGCTTTCCATGGTTTACCCCAGACGCTTCACATGCCCTGATTCAATCCACTGACAGCACGTCAACCCCGGTATACCACATCGATCCAATTCACTCTATTCCTTGCCCTCCTTTCACCCTCCTGCATGTTCAGGCCCCGATCACACAAAATCTTTTTCACTCCATCTTTCCACCTCCAATTTGGTCTCCCTCTTCTCCTCGTTCCCTCCACCTCCGACACATATATCCTCTTGGTCAATCTTTCCTCACTCATTCTCTCCATGTGCCCAAACCACTTCAAAACACCCTCTTCTGCTCTCTCAACCACGCTCTTTTTATTTCCACACATCTCTCTTACCCTTACGTTACTCACTCGATCAAACCACCTCACACCACACATTGTCCTCAAACATCTCATTTCCAGCACATCCATCCTCCTGCGCACAACTCTATCCATAGCCCACGCCTCGCAACCATACAACATATATATGAAAGGCGTATTGGTTTGGATTGTGAAGGTTGCGTTTGTTAGACACTATTTCTCGAAGCTTTCATGGTTTTGTTTGTGATATTTACCTGTGTATTATGAATGTGATGGTTTGGTTCTGTGGATTACAAGAGGATTTCATGGAATAATATGATGTCAGTGCTGGCTGCCATAGTGATGTCTGAGGTGAGTATCATTTACGATGATTGTGGCTGTGTTCTGGTGGACATGGCGGCGATCTATTTAATAGTTTTGATGGAGCTATGATTGCTGTCATGGATTTTCTATTAATAGATATCTTTTTTTCAGTTGGAGGCTCCAATCATGGACAAAAGTCTACTTCAAGGCTGGGCCTTAATTGAAATGTAGAGATTATAAAACGCAAAAAGAAAACACAAGGGAAAGTATTTACGAAATTTGGAGGAAGTAACAAACCTGTCTTTCACAAAATACCAGGTTATACTTATTGGGAAAGACATGAGACGGTAGAGAGTTCCAAAACTTTGAGGTGTAGGGAAAGGTACAGTTATCAAATTGGCCCTCGCTTGAGTTGCCAACGGCCACACAGTAGTCATGTAACGCAGCAGCTTGCCGAGTATCACGTGGTCTAGTTAGCGGTGGAGGCACACAAGCAGCCAGCTCTTGAATGCAAGACCCAAAGTAATTCCTATAGAAGGGGGAAAATTAACCAGCATTGTAGCGTAGGGTAAAAGGGTTAAGTTTATAAGTCGGACCACTTTCAACTCTGTTAAGTAGGGATACAGAGCTTGAACCACCCTAGATGTGAGAGCAGTACCCATACAAGGACGATCCATTCCATGTTATAAACGGAGCAACTGTTTAGAAGAAAAGAAATTTTGACGTCACTGTGTATCTACATATCTTTTAGTATTAATTGATACTTTAATACATCAGAAGCATAACTCAATAAAACATTGACATTATCGCTACACCCTAAAAGTATGTGAATCATTGATAACTTCCTGATATCTTTAAAACTTTTAGTTGCAGCTGTCAACAAGATTGTCATTTGCTGCTAGCATTGACCAGTCTGGCAAAAGCAAGTATCACTGCAGGGCAAACACAACACTGGCCAAAGTGTGATACATGTTACAGAAGCAGCAGGTTATATCTCCATTTTAGACTTGAGGGAGAATCTTGTCTGCAATTTGCGCTTCACGGATTCTTCCTTAAAGTCGTTGTTCATCATTCTTCATCTCTGGATATGCAATGGGTTGTTTGCACCAGAGTGTGGAACGTACCTCTTAAAGCTTATTGCTTGATAGCATGTTCTAATTTTGATAACTTTGTTGTTATCCTTCCTGTTGCTGAGTCCACAGAGCATAAAAGCTCGTAACACGGTGTATTTTCTTTTGCTCTCTCCAAATAACACTAAATTTGAACCTAGACTTGTTGGTTCATTTATGTTCAGTATACTCTCCTTCACTACATTCTCATGTTCATTGTTCTAATCCAGTCTTGCCCTATCAAAGTCCCTTTTCAGTTGGTACTGGAAATAGGAATGAATGGAAAACAGATACAACCTTCGATAACGTTTATATCTGACTAAGTTTACCCCACCCGTTGTCATTTGACCATAGAAAATGGTGTGTTCCTCTCTTGTTGCCACTAAATTCATAACCTTATCAAAAATCAATATCTTGAAGGCGAACTTTCCCTCTGATAGATTGAAAATTTCTCTCTGCGTCTGTTTGACTTAGTTGTCGAAGTATTCTTGAACCTGTAAGAATAGTTTCTAATCTTGTGTAATCATTTCTTTTTATGGAGACTTTATGCATTATGATGACGTAACCTAGAGATATTTATGTAATATCTTGGGGATTATGAAATACTTCTTAACAGTGGCATGTTTAGCCAGTGAGAACGTTGTTCATCCTGTTGTTTCCATTCATTAATGTCAGACTGCCATCTGTACTTGTTGGAGGGAAAATGGTTTGAATACGCACATACCTTCCTGAAGACACGAGCACATGCTATATATTCTGCTCTCATGATGATTCTTTGATTACTGAAAAAAAAAAAAATCATACTATGTTAAGTGTTGAGAGTTCATACAGAGAGGTGTTGCAGATGTTGATGATGAATTCACTAAAAATCAGCCATGAGTGTTCTTTTAACATAGTTGACGTTCAATGACGTCTGCTACGCAACAAGAAGCGCAATGTCGGTGAGCTGACATGAGCTAAGAGGCACTATGTGACTATTGATAGGCGCTTTGTAAAAGTTTTGAGAGGTACTGTGTGAGAGTGTTGGGAGGTGCTGTGTGAGTGTTGAGAAGCGCTGTGTGAGAGTGTTGAGAGGTGCTGTGTGAGTGGTGAGAGGCGCTGTGTGAGAGTGTTGAGAGGTGCTGTGTGAGTGTGTTGATGGGTGCTGTTATATGATCAGCAGGGAATGATGTCACGTTACCCATAATTCTTTCCTTGAAAGATGAAAAAGAAAGTTGTAAGAATATAAATATAACTTTATGAAAAATAAAAGAAATCATTGATATGAATGTTCACTATATGAGAATATCTCTTGCAGCTGTGTTCTTTATTATCTTCTTTCTAATATTGCCTGAACAATTTCCTCCACGTTCTACTGGACATTCCTCCCGCGTGTACAATTAGTGCAGGTACTGATAAAGTCTTGGGTCAATAGGTGAAACATCTTCATGGAAATAGTTTGGTGGTAAGGTAAAAGCTAGAATTTTATTGCCTTCAACTTTGTATTCGTCATATTTGCCGGAAAGGTGGGAGACAAATATGAGAGGCTTCAGCCCGGCCAATACCTCCCAACACTTTGATCTAACTGTCGTATCCTACGGCACTGACCCAGAATATTTGTTGCTTTAACGAAAATTTCAGTTTTATTACACCAAGAATCTCATTCCCTATCATAAAGCCGTTTACTCGTGCAGATATTAGAGTTATGATCATATCTAAAATGAAAAGGCGCTGCTAAACCAGTGACACAGAAATTTGAAATATACAAAGGAATTATCAAACCCTTATTCACGATACCTAAGTTTATTATGTAATCAACAACAAGCCCGGAATTAACAATTTCGTGCCAGTACAAACGAAAGGGGGACAAACCTACAATAATAAACGCCATTATACGGAGGTGTCAGTAAGCCACAGATAAGTCAACGAACAATATTTTAAGCAAGAGAAGTTCTAAATACTGAAATGGCAATGCCATCTAAATGATAAAATCTTTTCATTTATTACTATATATTCATAACGCATGTTGTTAAGCAGCAGAATACTGAAATTTTTACACGACTGCATTCATCGGGCTTGGATTACAAAACTCGCATGAGATATCTTACAGCGCCCAAAATTGTATTATTCTCTGTTACTTCTGTGGGTAAGGCACTCTAATGTATGGTTCTTAAGCCCTTTGGATGTTGCTACAAGTGGTTCCACACATTCAAGTATTACTTAAGAATCTACTTTCGACAGTCTCATTTCTTTCTTATAGTCATTCTCGACTAGACAGTGTGTAGTCAAGGATAACACGGGAGAGACGGACTCTATGTGTTGGTGTTGAGATTTAAAAACTTTATGAATTGTTTGCACCTGATGAGGTGGATTGCCTCCGTGAAACATGCTGTGATGCATGTATAGAAAAATTACCTGTTAAGTTATCTGAACTCCTACTAAATTGTGATTTCGCCTTCATATATATATATATATATATATATATATATATATATATATATATATATATATATATATATATATATATATATATATATATATATATGGGAAAGGATCACAATTTTGCGCGTGATCAAGATATTCCTGTCAGTCCACGGGGAAAATGAAACACGAGTAGTTCCCATGTGCACTTTCGTGTAATAATCACATCATCAGGGGAGACACAAGAGAGAAATATAACAGTCAGTTGATATACATCGAAGAGACGAAGCTAGGACGCCATTTGGCAAACATGTGATTGTCCAAGACAGACAACGAGCGTTCATAAACTTATCATTTTACAAATTTTATCAACAACAAAGTTATCTAATTTGTATAGACCATCACTAATATCAAGATTACAATTCCTTGTGTATCTAATAATAGAAGAATCAATGATATTTCTCGTGGTAATAGAGTTAGAGTTAAGAACTTAGATGGCATTACTCCAGTCAATACAATGATCATAGTTTTTAACGTGATTAAACAAGGCATTTGATTCTTGTCTCGTTCTTATACTATATTTATATTGCTTGAGTCTAACAGAAAGATCCTTAACAGTCTGCCCAATATAAAATTTATCACAATTTCCACAAGGCACTTTATAGATGCATCCAGGAGAATTTTCTGGTGAATTCCTGATTAAGATATTCTTTATAGTATCATAGTTGCTGAAGGCAACATTTACATTAAAGGATTTAAGCAAAATGGGAAGTGAAATAAAATTCATATCAAAAGGGAGAACTTAAGAGATTCTTGGTGTCAATGGGAGGTTTGAGCTCAACTCTATAAGATTATTCCTTTGCTAACTTAAGGGATTTATCAATGAAAGATCTAGGGTACTTTAGCTTAGATCAAATAGAATATATCTTCTCAAACTCATCATCAATAAACTCTGGACTGCAAATACGTAATGCCCTAAGGAACATAGATTGAAATAATGATAATTTAGCTGTCATGTTAAGATTAGTAATAATGGATATATGAGCATAGATTGGTAGGTTTTCTGTATATGCTAAACTTATCTCTATTACCACGAGAAATATCATTGAATCTTTTATTATTAGATACACAAAGAATTGTAAATACACAAAGAATTGTAGTCTAAATATTAGTGATGGTCTATACAAATCAGATAACATTATTGTAGATAAGTTTTTTAAATTTTAAGTTTATGAACGCTCGTTGTCTGTCTTAGACAATCGCATGTTTACCAAGTGGCGTCCTATCTTCGTCTCTTCGATGTATATCAGCTGACTGGTATATTTCCCTCTTGTGTCTCCCATGATGATGTGATTATTACACGAAAGTGCACTTGGGAACTTATATTGGTTCATTTTCCCCGTGGACTCACAGGAATAGATATATATATATATATATATATATATATATATATATATATATATATATATATATATATATATATATATATATATATATATATATATATATATGCGGGGGACGGCGACAGGGCAAAGTGAATAAATAGATAAATATATATAGGGGAGAAAGAATACTTCCCACGTATTCCCTGCATGTCGTAGAAGGCGACTAAAAGGGAAGGGAGCGGGGGGCTGGAAATCCTCCCCTCTCATTTTTTTTTTAAATTTTCCAAAAGGAAGGAACAGAGAAGGGGGCCATATGAGGATATTCCCTCAAAGGCCCAGTCCTCTGTTCTTAACGCTAACTCGCTAATGCGGGAAATGGCGAATAGTATGAAAAAAAAAAAAAATATATATATATATATATATATATATATATATGTATATATATATATATATATGTGTGTGTGTGTGTGTGTGTGTGTGTGTGTGTGGAAGTCGAGAACATTATCTCGGAAAGCAAAAATGGGTATGTTTGAAGGAATAGTGGTTCCAACAATGTTGTATGGTTGCGAGGCGTGGGCTATGGATAGAGTTGTGCGCAGGAGGATGGATGTGCTGGAAATGAGATGTTTGAGGACAATGTGTGGTGTGAGGTGGTTTGATCGAGTAAGTAACGTAGGGGTAAGAGAGATGTGTGGAAATAAAATGAGCGTGGTTGAGAGAGTAGAAGAGTGTGTTTTGAAATGGTTTGGGCACATGGAGAGAATGAGTGAGGAAAGATTGACCAAGAGGATATATGTGTCGGAGGTGGAGGGAACGAGGAGAAGTGGGAGACCAAATTGGAGGTGGAAAGATGGAGTGAAAAAGATTTTGTGTGATCGGGGCCTGAACATGCAGGAGAGTGAAAGGAGGGCAAGGAATAGAGTGAATTGGATCGATGTGGTATACCGGGGTTGACGTGCTGTCAGTGGATTGAATCAGGGCATATGAAGCGTCTGGGGTAAACCATGGAAAGCTGTGTAGGTTATGTATATTTGCGTGTGTGGACGTATGTATAAACATGTGTATGGGAGTGGGTTGGGCCATTTCTTTCGTCTGTTTTCTTGCGCTACCTCGCAAACGCAGGAGACAGCGACAAAGCAAAAAAAAAAAAAAAGAAAAAATGGGTGTTTTGGTCGAGGTGGTGTGCAAAGTGAGAGGGTTAGGGAAAATGATTTGGTAAACAGAGAAGAGGTACTAAAAGCTTTGCGGAAGATGAAAGCCGGCAAGGCAGCAGGTTTGGATGGTATTGCAGTGGAATTTATTAAAAAAGGGGGTGACTGTATTGTTGACTGGTTGGTAAGGTTATTTAATGTATGTATGACTCATGGTGAGGTGCCTGAGGATTGGCGGAATGCGTGCATAGTGCCATTGTACAAAGGCAAAGGGGATAAGAGTGAGTGCTCAAATTACAGAGGTATAAGTTTGTTGAGTATTCCTGGCAAATTATATGGGAGGGTATTGATTGAGAGGGTGAAGGCATGTACAGAGCATCAGATTGGGGAAGAGCAGTGTGGTTTCAGAAGTGGTAGAGGATGTGTGGATCAGGTGTTTGCTTTGAAGAATGTATGTGAGAAATACTTAGAAAAGCAAATGTATTTGTATGTAGCATTTATGGATCTGGAGAAGGCATATGATAGAGTTGATAGAGATGCTCTGTGGAAGGTATTAAGAATATATGGTGTGGGAGGCAAGTTGTTAGAAGCAGTGAAAAGTTTTTATCGAGGATGTGGGGCATGTGTACGTGTAGGAAGAGAGGAAAGTGATTGGTTCTCAGTGAATGTAGGTTTGCGGCAGGGGTGTGTGATGTCTCCATGGTTGTTTAATTTGTTTATGGATGGGGTTGTTAGGGAGGTAAATGCAAGAGTTTTGGAAAGAGGGGCAAGTATGAAGTCTGTTGGGGATGAGAGAGCTTGGGAAGTGAGTCAGTTGTTGTTCGCTGATGATACAGCGCTGGTGGCTGATTCATGTGAGAAACTGCAGAAGCTGGTGACTGAGTTTGGTAAAGTGTGTGGAAGAAGAACGTTAAGAGTAAATGTGAATAAGAGCAAGGTTATTAGGTACTGTAGGGTTGAGGGTCAAGTCAATTGGGAGGTGAGTTTGAATGGAGAAAAACTGGAGGAAGTGAAGTGTTTTAGATATCTGGGAGTGGATCTGGCAGCGGATGGAACCATGGAAGCGGAAGTGGATCATAGGGTGGGGGAGGGGGCGAAAATTCTGGGAGCCTTGAAGAATGTGTGGAAGTCGAGAACATTATCTCGGAAAGCAAAAATGGGTGTGTTTGAGGGAATAGTGGTTCCAACAATGTTGTATGGTTGCGAGGCGTGGGCTATGGATAGAGTTGTGCGCAGGAGGATGGATGTGCTGGAAATGAGATGTCTGAGGACAATGTGTGGTGTGAGGTGGTTTGATCGAGTAAGTAACGTAAGGGTAAGAGAGATGTGTGGAAATAAAAAGAGCGTGGTTGAGAGAGCTGAAGAGGGTGTTTTGAAATGGTTTGGGCACATGGAGAGAATGAGTGAGGAAAGGTTGACCAAGAGGATATATGTGTCGGAGGTGGAGGGAACGAGGAGAAGAGGGAGACCAAATTGGAGGTGGAAAGATGGAGTGAAAAAGATTTTTGTGTGATCGGGGCCTGAACATGCAGGAGGGTGAAAGGAGGGCAAGGAATAGAGTAAATTGGAGCGATGTGGTATACAGGGGTTGACATGCTGTCAGTGGATTGAATCAAGGCATGTGAAGCGTCTGGGGTAAACCATGGAAAGCTGTGTAGGTATGTTTATTGCGTGTGTGGACGTGTGTATGTACATGTGTATGGGGGGGTTGGGCCATTTCTTTCGTCTGTTTCCTTGCGCTACCTCGCAAACGCGGGAGACAGCGACAAAGTATAAAAAAAAAAAAAAAAATATATATATATATATATATATATATATATATATATATATATATATATATATATATATATATATATATATACATATTTGGGGGCACAAATAAAGACACAAATAATTTGCTTATGGGAAAACATATAAGGGAGAAGATACTGCATAGTGGAAAAATGGTAAGGTTTTATAATCAATTACGAATCTGAAATCACGTTGCCCCACGAGTTCCTCCGAAAAGCGAAGTGCGCTATTAATGCGACGCGTTACTTGGATGGATAGCCATGATGAGGCATTGGAACTGAAAACCGGTTGCTCCTTTGTCATTATTTGTTTGGATCAACCGGTTTACGAAGTTCCTGTTGAAGTCAAGAGACTTCTTTAGGGGTGCAGGAACTCCTGCACCCTCATAGGTTGCTCTATACTCAGTAGCATGGATAGGATGGCTGGCTTCCTTTGAAGCGAGAAGTTCGTTGATGAATCTATAAGTATATCGTCAACTAAGTTATAGCCACGCTTAAGGTGACTTTTCATTCGCAGTGCAACTTTAAGTAGGTAGAGTCTGGCAGCGCCTATATAACCTGAAGCTTAAAGGCTGCGCTAAACAAACTAGCAGGGAAGTAATGGGCTCTTTTGGTACGAGACCTCTTTCTGTCCAGTGTCGACGATACATGATTGCCGAAGGTAATTTTTCGTTCATCTTGTAACTAATCATCGTCGACGTCCTGTAATACTTTTATTTTCATTACCCCAGGATCAATGGTATCACAAAAGGACTACAGAAAGCCACCTGCAGCCCACGGCTGCATTACTTCCTGTAGCAAGGAAATGTAGACTCCTTTGAAATGATGATTCTTTGACGAGACACTTCTTCCAATGATAAGCTTCGCCCTAGATGACTTCATCCGCGGCGTAACCTATTGCAGGTGGAGTCTGGTGACAACCACCCTCTAATGAAGAACCGAGTTACAGGAAAATGGTTAGAGGTTAAATTTTTCCACTTTGAAAAAGAGAAGAGTTAGGGGTGACCTGATCAAACCTTGAAGTTTTTAAACATATCTTTGTCAAGAGAGAACAATTCTTAGAAATATGCAAGGACGAAAGGACCAGAGACTGTAGAGTGATATCAAGCATAGAGCTTTTGACAATGATCTAAAGAAGAATGTTTACAAGAAGATAAATGGAACACACTGAATGAAGCTATGAACGTGTACAGCATAAAGAAGTTTGAAAATTATAATAGTAGAGAAAGTTTGAGAAATGGTTGCTCCTAATTCAAAACTCTCCTCGTACAGTAAGAATGTGTAACAGCAATGAGTAATTATATGAAAACAGAAGGAAAAGGAGTACGTATATAAGCACAGGGAATGAAAATCATTCAGATGTCTTTATTTCACTTGGTAAAACCAAACGAATAGTAAGTGCACGCGTTAACAGATATCAGCCATACACAGCTATGATTTTTGAATGAATTGGCTACGCATAAACTAGCTGTGGTCAGAGTAAATTTTCCTCGTAATCTTGAAATTTGCAACTGTGTGAAATATGGCTCGAAATTATCCTCACATGAAAGATGAATCGAGGTATTTCAGAAGGAGGAATAAAAACCCTCGACTGGAAACAATATATTACCGAATCAAAAAAATATATTTCTCAAGCATAGCAGTCTAAACTCGGCACTACCCATGAATCTGCCGGCGAAGCGGGCGTGCCAGACGTAGAACTTCAGTGCAAAGCGTATCGATTCTGCATTCTTTTCGTAATCATCATTACCTCAAACTAAGAGGTAGAGTTAAATACCACCAGAAATTTTTGAATAAGATTGGTGTTGCCATATTTCTCAAGATGTATGCAGAATGAAATTTTTTGGAAGATGATCGATAGTTTTCCCAGAGAAAGGCGGTCCAGCGTCCAGTCGACGCTCTTCTGCGGTTCAGTGTTGGCCGACAAGTGTTAGAGTGATATTACGTGCGGTATCCCACCGCCAGAAGTTTTTGGAAGTACTTGTGAATCATGATAAACATTGTTAACAATGTAAACGTTAACCCAACACATATCTTTGAACTCGGCAATCTATGAGTAAGATATGTACTTTAATAGGAAATTTTTGCAAAATGAATAAGTGCGATGAAGAATTATACATATGGGTGAATAGTACGAGCGAGTACTGACGAGCATCTATTTAAGTGCCATAGCAATCGTTAGGCGAGGTTTTCGACCTAGTGATTGTCTGTTAAAACGTGTACTTTATAGTTATGAAGGCGGCTTTTGTAATTATATACCTCATCGCTTACGCGGCCTTATCCGCCGCTACCAAAGCAGGTAAGTGTTGGTCTGCAACCTGAATTATTGTTTAGTGGTTCCTCCACTATGGCTCAGTGCTAACAGAGGACATATGGAATACTTTCCCGTTTAGTTGTCTGATGAAGATGTCATTATATCGAGCACAGTGTAATGACCAATATATCAGTGTATGAATAGGATTTCATGTATAAGGTTACAAATTTTTATTTTTTTTTATTTGCCATATTACAGCACCAACGGAACAGGGGTAGCTGAAAGTCGCCTGTCAGGTTGGGAATAATGTAGGTTTTTTTGTCCTGGATGAAACGATCCTGCCAGACGAGGTCCTTAGATATGTCAGTGGATAATGACAAGGTGTAGCATTTAATTCTATGATGGTTGTGTTTGTGGAAGCTTTCACACCTTAATGGAATTCCAATTTTGGGAAATGGATGCTATTTTGTTGATATATTTGTACTAAAGTCTTTCCAGTAAATGGGTTCACTTTCCAATGAGCGTCGTTAAGCTGTAGCAAAGGTTGTTTCTCGAGAGACGCAGCATTCACATGCTACCTCTATATTTTTTTTAGATGCGTTGATATATCAAAAGGCTCTTTTTACTTTGGTTCTTACCGGTTTTCCAGTCTTGGCAGACGATGTTATATTGAACTCGGGGGTAATCTCCTCTATCATTACCACTAATAGTTGTGCGTTGATGTTTGTCGTTCTTGTTGAAAACAAGCATTTCCAGGGAGAAAGGGGGATGGTGCGAGCCCCGACACCATTTCAGTCCCAACGAGAAACGTTAAAGTAGCAAAGGAGTGTTTGCTACAAATCATACAGGACACATATTCCCTTAAAAATGCGCCCATATACTCAAGGACACCCACTTGGCCTATGCCAGTATTGGCGCACCAGAGAAGGGACTGTCATTGTCAAAAGCTCGTGCCAAGGCTTGGACCTGGCGAATCTTAAAAGATTAGTGGTGAATGTTTTCTTCACATTTCATAAAGAAATCGACTCAAGGTTAATGGACTGAAAGAGGGATAGAAATGTTTTATTGAAACATTCTCTCTGGAAAATTAGAATTTCATTTGTGTTATAGTTAACTCTCTGATGTTAATACAGACAACAGCCTGAGTTGGGTCTTTTATGAAGGTGAAAATGCTTGGTTTGTACGATGCTTGTGGACGGTGGCACTGATACCCTACTAATCTGTGTTCTGTCCGAAGCTACCCAGAAGTTAGCAAGAAGTTAGCACGCTATTCCAACATACTGTCTTCACTGTTGATTTAAAATATTCAGCTTTTAACACAAAATGGCTGCATTTGATTAATTAGGAATGTAATAAACCTGTTCAATTATTATTACCTACTAGGATGGTTAAGACTATGTGGCGGAAGTGGTTTTTGGTGTAAATGAATTGTTGATTAGTGCCAATACACAGTAGAGTGACAGTAAAACGTATTGGGACTTTGTGCATAGCAAGCGGTTGCGGTTAGGGACGGTGGAATAAAATGGCATCATGCTTGGTGCCTTTTACCTATGGGTGGTGCTTGACTGGAGTGTAAGGATTTGTTGGTGGTAGTGGGAAGCAGTGGACAACAAAACTTAGATACAAGTGAATATCAGTGGTAGGTGATTATTAGCAACAGATGGTCAGGGCAGTGATATGTACGTACTGTAGGGAAAAGTATAGGAAAGCGAATGACAGTAACGAGGTGCACCAGGTAACCTTGTGTACTTGTAGGCTGAGAAAAGTGACACGTAGTGCTTGTGACGGGCAACATTAAGAGGGGAGTAGTAGACAGCTAGGTATGATGTTGGGAACAGTGCATAACGGTGGTCGGAGTAGTGGCTGGTGGTGGCCAATGCAGTGGGTAATGGTGGGTGTTGATGGGCACAAACTGAGGGCTTGGTACAGCAGTGTGATGGTGGCTGCAATAGCGGATGTTGTTGGGCAGTGGTTAGTGGTGGTGGGTAGCATTGGGTGTTCGATGAAGGCTCTTGTGTGTAATTATATCATTAATCTGGTAGTGTGACTTGTGGAAATGGATAGTACTGATGTTGGAGAGTAACGATGGGTTGTTCTGGGGTCATGATAGGTGGCAGAGGCTTATGAGGAGTGATGAAGGTCGGTAGCAGTGGATGAACAAAAGTGGGCTCCAGTAGTAAGCACGGCTGGCTTGTGGCAAGGAGTTCAGTAGGCAGCAATGTGTGTGGTGGTGGGTGGATTGTGATGTGTATGGTGAGAATTGACATTGTGTTTGGTGGTGGTAATTAATATACGGAGGATTATAACAATATGTGGTAAACATTATATGAACAGTAGTTTGTGATAAGTAAGCAGTAGTATACGATGTCGGACGACTCTGAGGATAGTGGAAGTAAGTAGTAGTGTGTAGTGTTGGGCAGTAGGGAGCTGACAAGAATGTGCATGATGGTAGGCAACAATATGTGTAATTTTGGGCCGTGGCCACTGGGGAGAAAAAGCAGAATATGACGGGTGGTGAGGGCTGATGGAGTTGGTGGTTGGCATCATTATATATGATGGAGCATAGTGTGTGGTTGTGGATAGTACTGTGTTGTAATCGGTATAGTGTCTGGCCATTGACAGTAATATCTAGTAATGACTATAGGTGAGTGGTGAAGTTTCGGGTGAAGGGATATTAGTGGTGTGTGGTGATGGGTAGCAGCATGTGGCATTAGGCATCAGTGTAAAGTGATATGCAAAGCTTTATGATGTTAGGCATGAATTTGTCAAATTACACATATGTCAGATTCAGTACCTTAAATGATTCATGTTATGTGTTTTTGAATACTAAAGTACCAGATTTTTAGATGGCTTTTATCATGAGTTTGAAATATATGAAAATGACTGACTCATCGAATAGGATGTGTAGGCTCTTAAAGGTTAGATACCATATTCATATATGAAAATATTACCAGATTTGAACGCTATAGTAAGAACATCAGTCATATAGAATAATGGAATGAGGGTAAAGACTGAC